>NW_026647934.1:0-139288 GCF_950295315.1 Erinaceus europaeus
CTAGCCCCTGGCATTCTGTGCTGGCCACACTGGCACTGGGCAGCCCAACTGCCCTGCCACTAGGTCAGCCAGCAGCGCCCAGACGCCTGGGCCCTGGCACAGAGGGACGGAAGGATGGGAAGCCAGTGCTGACCGACAAGGGACCTCAGGGCTGGCAGTCAAGAGAAGACAGGTGGAGGTGTGCCCGGGATCCAGGGAGCCCAGGCCAGAGCTGCCTGCATGCCTGCCTGCCTTGCTGGATGTCTGTATGCTGCCTTTGTCCAGGTAGGTTTCTCAGGTCCCCTCCACTCCTGTCCTCTCCTGTCCTCTCCTGTCCTCTCCTGCCCTCACCATCCTCTCCCCTCTCCTCTCCTCTGCACTTTGCTTCTCTCCTTTGTCTGTCTTCTCTTCCGGGTGCCCTGCTCAACAGCTCCAGCACTTGTGATGGTTCTCCAGTGACAGCTGTTCGCAACCCCTTCCACCCCCTCCTTGCCCTGAAGTGACCCAACTCACAGGTCTCCGGCTCACCCCACCCACACCTACACCCCCCAACACATTCCCTGGTTCAGCCCCTCTGCCCTATTCAGCCGAACTCGCCCCTTTGCAACCTACCTATGCATCCTGGTTAGTCTTCACCATTCAAGGAGAGATCCTTCTCCTTTATCCTTAGCATGGTGGCTGGATGGATGGATGGATGGATGGATGGATGGATGGATGGGATGGATGGATGGATGGATGGATTGATTGATGGGTGGATGGATGGATGCATGGGCAGGTCAATGGATTGGTTTTGTAGAGGCAGAGTACCATCTAGGGGTACTTGAGACCGCTGGTGTCAGAGCCAGAGTCTATGTCAAATGTAAAACATTAATTCATCAATAACAAAAATGATTAAGTACCTATTAAAATAAATAAATAAATAAATATAAAAACTGGGTTAAAAAGTACATGGCGTCTTTGCCTTTCTGCATATGGTATGCTGTGAGGATCTTAACAAGGAAAGCATTGTCCTGAGTAGCCCCATTGAAGTAGTGGAATATTTCCTTTTTCTTTTTTACTTTCAATTTTCTTGATTATTTATTGGAATAAATAGACAGGAATTGAGAGGGAAGGGAGGGATAGAGGGTTTGTGACACAGAGAGAGTCACCTTCAGCACTTCTGCACCACTTGTAAAGATTTCCCCCGGCAGGTGGGGACCAGGGTCTTGAAGCCCAGTCCCCCTGCATTGTAACATGAGTGCTTAACTGGGTGTGGCACCACCTGGTACCCTTGATGGGACACTTTTTTTTAGCAATGAAAAGAAATTCTCGTGGCAAGGTAATAAATAAATGAAGAAATAAACAAAAGTGCATTTACATGAACTCTGGAAACACACAGGGACATATACATCTCTGTAACCTGTATTACTTATTCGTTGATTGATTGATTGCCTCAAGGGGTTATTGCCTCAGCTCAGTGCCTGCGCCACGAATAATCCACAGCCCCTGCACTCCTTTTGTTCCCCTTTCGCTGCCCTTGTTGCTTGGTCACTGTGGTGGTTATTGTTGTGGTTGTTGTTGTTGTTTTGACCTTGCATCAGACAGAGAGAAAAGGAGAGAGCAGGGGAAAAACAGAGTGGGAGAGAAAGATAGAGCCCCTAAAGACCTGCTTCACCCCTGTAAAGCGACTCCCCTGCAGGTGGGGTTCTGGGCGCCAGACCCCAGACCCTTCCACCTGTCCCCTCTTTTCGTGAGCGCCACAAGGCCTTAACCCTCTGACATACCGCCAAACCTCCGGGATTTACTTTTGAAGGCAATATCACCTGCCTCATTTTGAATCTCATTATCCTGAGGGTCAGTCCTGGAGACAGCGTCATGACACGACACACGGAGATCTCTGGTATCAGACAGCACCTGGAACAGCAGCTGGGGCTCTAGTGCCAGGGCAGGAGCAACTCCCCATCCACCGTCCACGGAGTCCACCTGCCCTCATTTTGGTCCTTTTCCCTCCAAAAAAGATCTTTCCCTTTTTTCACTCAGAAACAAGCAGCAGACAGGTTACCCAGGCAGGGGGAAAAAATAATTAAAAAGCCTTTTTTTTTTTTTTTTTAGGCGTAGCGAATGACCATCTTCTGGGAAGTACAGGTTTTGAACCAGAAAACTCTGTCTGTCTGTGTCCTAGTCCACAGAAAGAGCCACTAGCCCAGCCAGATCTCACACTCAGATGGGGTGTTTTTGCCAGTCAAAAGTCTGCACAGCGCACTAGGGATTGGGCGGCCTGAGACCCAAATGTTACATTGTAGATGGACTGTTTGCAGTGCTTGCTCCCCAGGACATTGGACTTTCTCAACTCCCTCCCCTACAGCATGAAAAAAAGGTTCTTGACCAACCATAGAGCAAATGGAGTAGGGGCGAGTGGAGCTTGTTGCATGTCTGTGCTGCTCATGCCCAGGTGTCTGTGGGGGGCCGTGGCAGAGGCTGTAAGGGGGCTAGGGGGCAGAAGGAGACTGTTTGAGAGCAGGCTGCAGGCAGGGGAGCCCGTGAGTGTGTGCAGGGCTGTGTGTGTGGGTGTGGTGGCAGGGGGTTAGGGCAGGTCCCCCTGCTGGATGGTGAGATGGCAGCTGGGCTGGCTCTGGGCCCCCAGGGCTGAAGCGCAGAAGCAGGGTGGCAGGAAAGTAGTGCATGGAGGCACACAGTAGATGTTAGTTGGGGAGCTGGGGGACAGAGGGCAAGGGGCAAGGGGACATCCTTGAGCAGGGGTCTGGAGTAGAGAGTGGGGGGAGCTGGAGGCATGGAAGGTCCCAGGAACCAGGGATTGACAGGAACAGATTCCTGCACCCACCCACTGGATAGAAGCTGCAGCAGCCAGAGCACCAGCCCTGGCTTGCCTAGGCCAAGGGCACTGAATGAGTCCCGCTGAGGATGAGGAAGAGAAGGAGGAGGAGGTGGAGGAGGAGGAGGAGGAGGAGGAGGAGGAGGAAGAGGAGAAGGAAGAAGAGGAGGAGGAAGAGGAGTAGGAGGAGGAGTAGGGGCAGGAGGGCAGCTATCAGTAGGCAATGGGATTAATACAGGCCTCCATTACGGAGGCATGTGTCCAGGCAGGCACCCACCAATCCTCAGGGGCAGCTCAGGGCACCCAGGGACCTGGTGTGGGTATCTGTGGGGCGGGGACTGTCAGTCAGTCAGCAAGACTGTGTGTCAGTGCAAAAGGTGAGACAGGGGCCTGGCGGACCTTGGTCCCCAGCCCTGGGCTGTCAGATGCCAGCCCCATGCCCAGACACACACCAATCTGCCCATAGCCCCTTGGCCCGGCCGACCTGCACCTGCTTTGGCCTGGGGCTCTGGCTCTGGTGGCTGGCCACCAGCCCTCAAGGTCAAGTTCAGGGTGGGGGTCATGGCTGCTGGTCAACTGGGTGGGCGGGGTCCCCGTGGCCTAGCAACCACAGGAGCCCTCTGTGATGTCCTAGCCCCTGGCATTCTGTGCTGGCCACACTGGCACTGGGCAGCCCAACTGCCCTGCCACTAGGTCAGCCAGCAGCGCCCAGACGCCTGGGCCCTGGCACAGAGGGACGGAAGGATGGGAAGCCAGTGCTGACCGACAAGGGACCTCAGGGCTGGCAGTCAAGAGAAGACAGGTGGAGGTGTGCCCGGGATCCAGGGAGCCCAGGCCAGAGCTGCCTGCATGCCTGCCTGCCTTGCTGGATGTCTGTATGCTGCCTTTGTCCAGGTAGGTTTCTCAGGTCCCCTCCACTCCTGTCCTCTCCTGTCCTCTCCTGTCCTCTCCTGCCCTCACCATCCTCTCCCCTCTCCTCTCCTCTGCACTTTGCTTCTCTCCTTTGTCTGTCTTCTCTTCCGGGTGCCC
Source organism: Erinaceus europaeus (assembly GCF_950295315.1). Classification (NCBI taxonomy): domain Eukaryota; kingdom Metazoa; phylum Chordata; class Mammalia; order Eulipotyphla; family Erinaceidae; genus Erinaceus; species Erinaceus europaeus. The sequence goes on from NW_026647934.1 coordinate 3,821, forward strand.
TGCTCAACAGCTCCAGCACTTGTGATGGTTCTCCAGTGACAGCTGTTCGCAACCCCTTCCACCCCCTCCTTGCCCCTGAAGTGACCCAACTCACAGGTCTCCGGCTCACCCCACCCACACCTACACCCCCCAACACATTCCCTGGTTCAGCCCCTCTGCCCTATTCAGCCGAACTCGCCCCTTTGCAACCTACCTATGCATCCTGGTTAGTCTTCACCATTCAAGGAGAGATCTCCTTTTATCCTTAGCTTGGTTCACTGGTGGATGGATGGATGGATGGATGGATGGATGGATGGATGGATGCATGGATGGATGGATGGATGGATGTATAGATTGATGGGTGGATGGATGGATGCATGGACAGGTCAATGGATTGGTTTTGTAGAGGCAGAGTACCATCTAGGGGTACTTGAGACCGCTGGTGTCAGAGCCAGAGTCTATGTCAAATGTAAAACATTAATTCATCAATAACAAAAATGATTAAGTACCTATTAAAATAAATAAATAAATAAATATAAAAACTGGGTTAAAAAGTACATGGCGTCTTTGCCTTTCTGCATATGGTATGCTGTGAGGATCTTAACAAGGAAAGCATTGTCCTGAGTAGCCCCATTGAAGTAGTGGAATATTTCCTTTTTCTTTTTTTACTTTCAATTTTCTTGATTATTTATTGGAATAAATAGACAGGAATTGAGAGGGAAGGGAGGGATAGAGGGTTTGTGACACAGAGAGAGTCACCTTCAGCACTTCTGCACCACTTGTAAAGATTTCCCCCGGCAGGTGGGGACCAGGGTCTTGAAGCCCAGTCCCCCTGCATTGTAACATGAGTGCTTAACTGGGTGTGGCACCACCTGGTACCCTTGATGGGACACTTTTTTTTAGCAATGAAAAGAAATTCTCGTGGCAAGGTAATAAATAAATGAAGAAATAAACAAAAGTGCATTTACATGAACTCTGGAAACACACAGGGACATATACATCTCTGTAACCTGTATTACTTATTCGTTGATTGATTGATTGCCTCAAGGGGTTATTGCCTCAGCTCAGTGCCTGCGCCACGAATAATCCACAGCCCCTGCACTCCTTTTGTTCCCCTTTCGCTGCCCTTGTTGCTTGGTCACTGTGGTGGTTATTGTTGTGGTTGTTGTTGTTGTTTTGACCTTGCATCAGACAGAGAGAAAAGGAGAGAGCAGGGGAAAAACAGAGTGGGAGAGAAAGATAGAGCCCCTAAAGACCTGCTTCACCCCCTGTAAAGCGACTCCCCTGCAGGTGGGGTTCTGGGCGCCAGACCCCAGACCCTTCCACCTGTCCCCTCTTTTCGTGAGCGCCACAAGGCCTTAACCCTCTGACATACCGCCAAACCTCCCGGGATTTACTTTTGAAGGCAATATCACCTGCCTCATTTTGAATCTCATTATCCTGAGGGTCAGTCCTGGAGACAGCGTCATGACACGACACACGGAGATCTCTGGTATCAGACAGCACCTGGAACAGCAGCTGGGGCTCTAGTGCCAGGGCAGGAGCAACTCCCCATCCACCGTCCACGGAGTCCACCTGCCCTCATTTTGGTCCTTTTCCCTCCAAAAAAGATCTTTCCCTTTTTTCACTCAGAAACAAGCAGCAGACAGGTTACCCAGGCAGGGGGAAAAAATAATTAAAAAGCCTTTTTTTTTTTTTTTTTTAGGCGTAGCGAATGACCATCTTCTGGGAAGTACAGGTTTTGAACCAGAAAACTCTGTCTGTCTGTGTCCTAGTCCACAGAAAGAGCCACTAGCCCAGCCAGATCTCACACTCAGATGGGGTGTTTTTGCCAGTCAAAAGTCTGCACAGCGCACTAGGGATTGGGCGGCCTGAGACCCAAATGTTACATTGTAGATGGACTGTTTGCAGTGCTTGCTCCCCAGGACATTGGACTTTCTCAACTCCCTCCCCTACAGCATGAAAAAAAGGTTCTTGACCAACCATAGAGCAAATGGAGTAGGGGCGAGTGGAGCTTGTTGCATGTCTGTGCTGCTCATGCCCAGGTGTCTGTGGGGGGCCGTGGCAGAGGCTGTAAGGGGGCTAGGGGGCAGAAGGAGACTGTTTGAGAGCAGGCTGCAGGCAGGGGAGCCCGTGAGTGTGTGCAGGGCTGTGTGTGTGGGTGTGGTGGCAGGGGGTTAGGGCAGGTCCCCCTGCTGGATGGTGAGATGGCAGCTGGGCTGGCTCTGGGCCCCCAGGGCTGAAGCGCAGAAGCAGGGTGGCAGGAAAGTAGTGCATGGAGGCACACAGTAGATGTTAGTTGGGGAGCTGGGGGACAGAGGGCAAGGGGCAAGGGGACATCCTTGAGCAGGGGTCTGGAGTAGAGAGTGGGGGGAGCTGGAGGCATGGAAGGTCCCAGGAACCAGGGATTGACAGGAACAGATTCCTGCACCCACCCACTGGATAGAAGCTGCAGCAGCCAGAGCACCAGCCCTGGCTTGCCTAGGCCAAGGGCACTGAATGAGTCCCGCTGAGGATGAGGAAGAGAAGGAGGAGGAGGTGGAGGAGGTGGAGGAGGAGGAGGAGGAGGAAGAGGAGAAGGAAGAAGAGGAGGAGGAAGAGGAGTAGGAGGAGGAGTAGGGGCAGGAGGGCAGCTATCAGTAGGCAATGGGATTAATACAGGCCTCCATTACGGAGGCATGTGTCCAGGCAGGCACCCACCAATCCTCAGGGGCAGCTCAGGGCACCCAGGGACCTGGTGTGGGTATCTGTGGGGCGGGGACTGTCAGTCAGTCAGCAAGACTGTGTGTCAGTGCAAAAGGTGAGACAGGGGCCTGGCGGACCTTGGTCCCCAGCCCTGGGCTGTCAGATGCCAGCCCCATGCCCAGACACACACCAATCTGCCCATAGCCCCTTGGCCCGGCCGACCTGCACCTGCTTTGGCCTGGGGCTCTGGCTCTGGTGGCTGGCCACCAGCCCTCAAGGTCAAGTTCAGGGTGGGGGTCATGGCTGCTGGTCAACTGGGTGGGCGGGGTCCCCGTGGCCTAGCAACCACAGGAGCCCTCTGTGATGTCCTAGCCCCTGGCATTCTGTGCTGGCCACACTGGCACTGGGCAGCCCAACTGCCCTGCCACTAGGTCAGCCAGCAGCGCCCAGACGCCTGGGCCCTGGCACAGAGGGACGGAAGGATGGGAAGCCAGTGCTGACCGACAAGGGACCTCAGGGCTGGCAGTCAAGAGAAGACAGGTGGAGGTGTGCCCGGGATCCAGGGAGCCCAGGCCAGAGCTGCCTGCATGCCTGCCTGCCTTGCTGGATGTCTGTATGCTGCCTTTGTCCAGGTAGGTTTCTCAGGTCCCCTCCACTCCTGTCCTCTCCTGTCCTCTCCTGTCCTCTCCTGCCCTCACCATCCTCTCCCCTCTCCTCTCCTCTGCACTTTGCTTCTCTCCTTTGTCTGTCTTCTCTTCCGGGTGCCCTGCTCAACAGCTCCAGCACTTGTGATGGTTCTCCAGTGACAGCTGTTCGCAACCCCTTCCACCCCCTCCTTGCCCCTGAAGTGACCCAACTCACAGGTCTCCGGCTCACCCCACCCACACCTACACCCCCCAACACATTCCCTGGTTCAGCCCCTCTGCCCTATTCAGCCGAACTCGCCCCTTTGCAACCTACCTATGCATCCTGGTTAGTCTTCACCATTCAAGGAGAGATCTCCTTTTATCCTTAGCTTGGTTCACTGGTGGATGGATGGATGGATGGATGGATGGATGGATGCATGGATGGATGGATGGATGGATGTATAGATTGATGGGTGGATGGATGGATGCATGGACAGGTCAATGGATTGGTTTTGTAGAGGCAGAGTACCATCTAGGGGTACTTGAGACCGCTGGTGTCAGAGCCAGAGTCTATGTCAAATGTAAAACATTAATTCATCAATAACAAAAATGATTAAGTACCTATTAAAATAAATAAATAAATAAATATAAAAACTGGGTTAAAAAGTACATGGCGTCTTTGCCTTTCTGCATATGGTATGCTGTGAGGATCTTAACAAGGAAAGCATTGTCCTGAGTAGCCCCATTGAAGTAGTGGAATATTTCCTTTTTCTTTTTTTACTTTCAATTTTCTTGATTATTTATTGGAATAAATAGACAGGAATTGAGAGGGAAGGGAGGGATAGAGGGTTTGTGACACAGAGAGAGTCACCTTCAGCACTTCTGCACCACTTGTAAAGATTTCCCCCGGCAGGTGGGGACCAGGGTCTTGAAGCCCAGTCCCCCTGCATTGTAACATGAGTGCTTAACTGGGTGTGGCACCACCTGGTACCCTTGATGGGACACTTTTTTTTAGCAATGAAAAGAAATTCTCGTGGCAAGGTAATAAATAAATGAAGAAATAAACAAAAGTGCATTTACATGAACTCTGGAAACACACAGGGACATATACATCTCTGTAACCTGTATTACTTATTCGTTGATTGATTGATTGCCTCAAGGGGTTATTGCCTCAGCTCAGTGCCTGCGCCACGAATAATCCACAGCCCCTGCACTCCTTTTGTTCCCCTTTCGCTGCCCTTGTTGCTTGGTCACTGTGGTGGTTATTGTTGTGGTTGTTGTTGTTGTTTTGACCTTGCATCAGACAGAGAGAAAAGGAGAGAGCAGGGGAAAAACAGAGTGGGAGAGAAAGATAGAGCCCCTAAAGACCTGCTTCACCCCCTGTAAAGCGACTCCCCTGCAGGTGGGGTTCTGGGCGCCAGACCCCAGACCCTTCCACCTGTCCCCTCTTTTCGTGAGCGCCACAAGGCCTTAACCCTCTGACATACCGCCAAACCTCCCGGGATTTACTTTTGAAGGCAATATCACCTGCCTCATTTTGAATCTCATTATCCTGAGGGTCAGTCCTGGAGACAGCGTCATGACACGACACACGGAGATCTCTGGTATCAGACAGCACCTGGAACAGCAGCTGGGGCTCTAGTGCCAGGGCAGGAGCAACTCCCCATCCACCGTCCACGGAGTCCACCTGCCCTCATTTTGGTCCTTTTCCCTCCAAAAAAGATCTTTCCCTTTTTTCACTCAGAAACAAGCAGCAGACAGGTTACCCAGGCAGGGGGAAAAAATAATTAAAAAGCCTTTTTTTTTTTTTTTTTAGGCGTAGCGAATGACCATCTTCTGGGAAGTACAGGTTTTGAACCAGAAAACTCTGTCTGTCTGTGTCCTAGTCCACAGAAAGAGCCACTAGCCCAGCCAGATCTCACACTCAGATGGGGTGTTTTTGCCAGTCAAAAGTCTGCACAGCGCACTAGGGATTGGGCGGCCTGAGACCCAAACGTTACATTGTAGATGGACTGTTTGCAGTGCTTGCTCCCCAGGACATTGGACTTTCTCAACTCCCTCCCCTACAGCATGAAAAAAAGGTTCTTGACCAACCATAGAGCAAATGGAGTAGGGGCGAGTGGAGCTTGTTGCATGTCTGTGCTGCTCATGCCCAGGTGTCTGTGGGGGGCCGTGGCAGAGGCTGTAAGGGGGCTAGGGGGCAGAAGGAGACTGTTTGAGAGCAGGCTGCAGGCAGGGGAGCCCGTGAGTGTGTGCAGGGCTGTGTGTGTGGGTGTGGTGGCAGGGGGTTAGGGCAGGTCCCCCTGCTGGATGGTGAGATGGCAGCTGGGCTGGCTCTGGGCCCCCAGGGCTGAAGCGCAGAAGCAGGGTGGCAGGAAAGTAGTGCATGGAGGCACACAGTAGATGTTAGTTGGGGAGCTGGGGGACAGAGGGCAAGGGGCAAGGGGACATCCTTGAGCAGGGGTCTGGAGTAGAGAGTGGGGGGAGCTGGAGGCATGGAAGGTCCCAGGAACCAGGGATTGACAGGAACAGATTCCTGCACCCACCCACTGGATAGAAGCTGCAGCAGCCAGAGCACCAGCCCTGGCTTGCCTAGGCCAAGGGCACTGAATGAGTCCCGCTGAGGATGAGGAAGAGAAGGAGGAGGAGGTGGAGGAGGAGGAGGAGGAGGAGGAGGAGGAGGAAGAGGAGAAGGAAGAAGAGGAGGAGGAAGAGGAGTAGGAGGAGGAGTAGGGGCAGGAGGGCAGCTATCAGTAGGCAATGGGATTAATACAGGCCTCCATTACGGAGGCATGTGTCCAGGCAGGCACCCACCAATCCTCAGGGGCAGCTCAGGGCACCCAGGGACCTGGTGTGGGTATCTGTGGGGCGGGGACTGTCAGTCAGTCAGCAAGACTGTGTGTCAGTGCAAAAGGTGAGACAGGGGCCTGGCGGACCTTGGTCCCCAGCCCTGGGCTGTCAGATGCCAGCCCCATGCCCAGACACACACCAATCTGCCCATAGCCCCTTGGCCCGGCCGACCTGCACCTGCTTTGGCCTGGGGCTCTGGCTCTGGTGGCTGGCCACCAGCCCTCAAGGTCAAGTTCAGGGTGGGGGTCATGGCTGCTGGTCAACTGGGTGGGCGGGGTCCCCGTGGCCTAGCAACCACAGGAGCCCTCTGTGATGTCCTAGCCCCTGGCATTCTGTGCTGGCCACACTGGCACTGGGCAGCCCAACTGCCCTGCCACTAGGTCAGCCAGCAGCGCCCAGACGCCTGGGCCCTGGCACAGAGGGACGGAAGGATGGGAAGCCAGTGCTGACCGACAAGGGACCTCAGGGCTGGCAGTCAAGAGAAGACAGGTGGAGGTGTGCCCGGGATCCAGGGAGCCCAGGCCAGAGCTGCCTGCATGCCTGCCTGCCTTGCTGGATGTCTGTATGCTGCCTTTGTCCAGGTAGGTTTCTCAGGTCCCCTCCACTCCTGTCCTCTCCTGTCCTCTCCTGTCCTCTCCTGCCCTCACCATCCTCTCCCCTCTCCTCTCCTCTGCACTTTGCTTCTCTCCTTTGTCTGTCTTCTCTTCCGGGTGCCCTGCTCAACAGCTCCAGCACTTGTGATGGTTCTCCAGTGACAGCTGTTCGCAACCCCTTCCACCCCCTCCTTGCCCCTGAAGTGACCCAACTCACAGGTCTCCGGCTCACCCCACCCACACCTACACCCCCCAACACATTCCCTGGTTCAGCCCCTCTGCCCTATTCAGCCGAACTCGCCCCTTTGCAACCTACCTATGCATCCTGGTTAGTCTTCACCATTCAAGGAGAGATCTCCTTTTATCCTTAGCTTGGTTCACTGGTGGATGGATGGATGGATGGATGGATGGATGGATGGATGCATGGATGGATGGATGGATGGATGTATAGATTGATGGGTGGATGGATGGATGCATGGACAGGTCAATGGATTGGTTTTGTAGAGGCAGAGTACCATCTAGGGGTACTTGAGACCGCTGGTGTCAGAGCCAGAGTCTATGTCAAATGTAAAACATTAATTCATCAATAACAAAAATGATTAAGTACCTATTAAAATAAATAAATAAATAAATATAAAAACTGGGTTAAAAAGTACATGGCGTCTTTGCCTTTCTGCATATGGTATGCTGTGAGGATCTTAACAAGGAAAGCATTGTCCTGAGTAGCCCCATTGAAGTAGTGGAATATTTCCTTTTTCTTTTTTTACTTTCAATTTTCTTGATTATTTATTGGAATAAATAGACAGGAATTGAGAGGGAAGGGAGGGATAGAGGGTTTGTGACACAGAGAGAGTCACCTTCAGCACTTCTGCACCACTTGTAAAGATTTCCCCCGGCAGGTGGGGACCAGGGTCTTGAAGCCCAGTCCCCCTGCATTGTAACATGAGTGCTTAACTGGGTGTGGCACCACCTGGTACCCTTGATGGGACACTTTTTTTTAGCAATGAAAAGAAATTCTCGTGGCAAGGTAATAAATAAATGAAGAAATAAACAAAAGTGCATTTACATGAACTCTGGAAACACACAGGGACATATACATCTCTGTAACCTGTATTACTTATTCGTTGATTGATTGATTGCCTCAAGGGGTTATTGCCTCAGCTCAGTGCCTGCGCCACGAATAATCCACAGCCCCTGCACTCCTTTTGTTCCCCTTTCGCTGCCCTTGTTGCTTGGTCACTGTGGTGGTTATTGTTGTGGTTGTTGTTGTTGTTTTGACCTTGCATCAGACAGAGAGAAAAGGAGAGAGCAGGGGAAAAACAGAGTGGGAGAGAAAGATAGAGCCCCTAAAGACCTGCTTCACCCCCTGTAAAGCGACTCCCCTGCAGGTGGGGTTCTGGGCGCCAGACCCCAGACCCTTCCACCTGTCCCCTCTTTTCGTGAGCGCCACAAGGCCTTAACCCTCTGACATACCGCCAAACCTCCCGGGATTTACTTTTGAAGGCAATATCACCTGCCTCATTTTGAATCTCATTATCCTGAGGGTCAGTCCTGGAGACAGCGTCATGACACGACACACGGAGATCTCTGGTATCAGACAGCACCTGGAACAGCAGCTGGGGCTCTAGTGCCAGGGCAGGAGCAACTCCCCATCCACCGTCCACGGAGTCCACCTGCCCTCATTTTGGTCCTTTTCCCTCCAAAAAAGATCTTTCCCTTTTTTCACTCAGAAACAAGCAGCAGACAGGTTACCCAGGCAGGGGGAAAAAATAATTAAAAAGCCTTTTTTTTTTTTTTTTTAGGCGTAGCGAATGACCATCTTCTGGGAAGTACAGGTTTTGAACCAGAAAACTCTGTCTGTCTGTGTCCTAGTCCACAGAAAGAGCCACTAGCCCAGCCAGATCTCACACTCAGATGGGGTGTTTTTGCCAGTCAAAAGTCTGCACAGCGCACTAGGGATTGGGCGGCCTGAGACCCAAATGTTACATTGTAGATGGACTGTTTGCAGTGCTTGCTCCCCAGGACATTGGACTTTCTCAACTCCCTCCCCTACAGCATGAAAAAAAGGTTCTTGACCAACCATAGAGCAAATGGAGTAGGGGCGAGTGGAGCTTGTTGCATGTCTGTGCTGCTCATGCCCAGGTGTCTGTGGGGGGCCGTGGCAGAGGCTGTAAGGGGGCTAGGGGGCAGAAGGAGACTGTTTGAGAGCAGGCTGCAGGCAGGGGAGCCCGTGAGTGTGTGCAGGGCTGTGTGTGTGGGTGTGGTGGCAGGGGGTTAGGGCAGGTCCCCCTGCTGGATGGTGAGATGGCAGCTGGGCTGGCTCTGGGCCCCCAGGGCTGAAGCGCAGAAGCAGGGTGGCAGGAAAGTAGTGCATGGAGGCACACAGTAGATGTTAGTTGGGGAGCTGGGGGACAGAGGGCAAGGGGCAAGGGGACATCCTTGAGCAGGGGTCTGGAGTAGAGAGTGGGGGGAGCTGGAGGCATGGAAGGTCCCAGGAACCAGGGATTGACAGGAACAGATTCCTGCACCCACCCACTGGATAGAAGCTGCAGCAGCCAGAGCACCAGCCCTGGCTTGCCTAGGCCAAGGGCACTGAATGAGTCCCGCTGAGGATGAGGAAGAGAAGGAGGAGGAGGTGGAGGAGGAGGAGGAGGAGGAGGAGGAGGAGGAGGAAGAGGAGAAGGAAGAAGAGGAGGAGGAAGAGGAGTAGGAGGAGGAGTAGGGGCAGGAGGGCAGCTATCAGTAGGCAATGGGATTAATACAGGCCTCCATTACGGAGGCATGTGTCCAGGCAGGCACCCACCAATCCTCAGGGGCAGCTCAGGGCACCCAGGGACCTGGTGTGGGTATCTGTGGGGCGGGGACTGTCAGTCAGTCAGCAAGACTGTGTGTCAGTGCAAAAGGTGAGACAGGGGCCTGGCGGACCTTGGTCCCCAGCCCTGGGCTGTCAGATGCCAGCCCCATGCCCAGACACACACCAATCTGCCCATAGCCCCTTGGCCCGGCCGACCTGCACCTGCTTTGGCCTGGGGCTCTGGCTCTGGTGGCTGGCCACCAGCCCTCAAGGTCAAGTTCAGGGTGGGGGTCATGGCTGCTGGTCAACTGGGTGGGCGGGGTCCCCGTGGCCTAGCAACCACAGGAGCCCTCTGTGATGTCCTAGCCCCTGGCATTCTGTGCTGGCCACACTGGCACTGGGCAGCCCAACTGCCCTGCCACTAGGTCAGCCAGCAGCGCCCAGACGCCTGGGCCCTGGCACAGAGGGACGGAAGGATGGGAAGCCAGTGCTGACCGACAAGGGACCTCAGGGCTGGCAGTCAAGAGAAGACAGGTGGAGGTGTGCCCGGGATCCAGGGAGCCCAGGCCAGAGCTGCCTGCATGCCTGCCTGCCTTGCTGGATGTCTGTATGCTGCCTTTGTCCAGGTAGGTTTCTCAGGTCCCCTCCACTCCTGTCCTCTCCTGTCCTCTCCTGTCCTCTCCTGCCCTCACCATCCTCTCCCCTCTCCTCTCCTCTGCACTTTGCTTCTCTCCTTTGTCTGTCTTCTCTTCCGGGTGCCCTGCTCAACAGCTCCAGCACTTGTGATGGTTCTCCAGTGACAGCTGTTCGCAACCCCTTCCACCCCCTCCTTGCCCCTGAAGTGACCCAACTCACAGGTCTCCGGCTCACCCCACCCACACCTACACCCCCCAACACATTCCCTGGTTCAGCCCCTCTGCCCTATTCAGCCGAACTCGCCCCTTTGCAACCTACCTATGCATCCTGGTTAGTCTTCACCATTCAAGGAGAGATCTCCTTTTATCCTTAGCTTGGTTCACTGGTGGATGGATGGATGGATGGATGGATGGATGGATGGATGCATGGATGGATGGATGGATGGATGTATAGATTGATGGGTGGATGGATGGATGCATGGACAGGTCAATGGATTGGTTTTGTAGAGGCAGAGTACCATCTAGGGGTACTTGAGACCGCTGGTGTCAGAGCCAGAGTCTATGTCAAATGTAAAACATTAATTCATCAATAACAAAAATGATTAAGTACCTATTAAAATAAATAAATAAATAAATATAAAAACTGGGTTAAAAAGTACATGGCGTCTTTGCCTTTCTGCATATGGTATGCTGTGAGGATCTTAACAAGGAAAGCATTGTCCTGAGTAGCCCCATTGAAGTAGTGGAATATTTCCTTTTTCTTTTTTTACTTTCAATTTTCTTGATTATTTATTGGAATAAATAGACAGGAATTTAGAGGGAAGGGAGGGATAGAGGGTTTGTGACACAGAGAGAGTCACCTTCAGCACTTCTGCACCACTTGTAAAGATTTCCCCCGGCAGGTGGGGACCAGGGTCTTGAAGCCCAGTCCCCCTGCATTGTAACATGAGTGCTTAACTGGGTGTGGCACCACCTGGTACCCTTGATGGGACACTTTTTTTTAGCAATGAAAAGAAATTCTCGTGGCAAGGTAATAAATAAATGAAGAAATAAACAAAAGTGCATTTACATGAACTCTGGAAACACACAGGGACATATACATCTCTGTAACCTGTATTACTTATTCGTTGATTGATTGATTGCCTCAAGGGGTTATTGCCTCAGCTCAGTGCCTGCGCCACGAATAATCCACAGCCCCTGCACTCCTTTTGTTCCCCTTTCGCTGCCCTTGTTGCTTGGTCACTGTGGTGGTTATTGTTGTGGTTGTTGTTGTTGTTTTGACCTTGCATCAGACAGAGAGAAAAGGAGAGAGCAGGGGAAAAACAGAGTGGGAGAGAAAGATAGAGCCCCTAAAGACCTGCTTCACCCCCTGTAAAGCGACTCCCCTGCAGGTGGGGTTCTGGGCGCCAGACCCCAGACCCTTCCACCTGTCCCCTCTTTTCGTGAGCGCCACAAGGCCTTAACCCTCTGACATACCGCCAAACCTCCCGGGATTTACTTTTGAAGGCAATATCACCTGCCTCATTTTGAATCTCATTATCCTGAGGGTCAGTCCTGGAGACAGCGTCATGACACGACACACGGAGATCTCTGGTATCAGACAGCACCTGGAACAGCAGCTGGGGCTCTAGTGCCAGGGCAGGAGCAACTCCCCATCCACCGTCCACGGAGTCCACCTGCCCTCATTTTGGTCCTTTTCCCTCCAAAAAAGATCTTTCCCTTTTTTCACTCAGAAACAAGCAGCAGACAGGTTACCCAGGCAGGGGGAAAAAATAATTAAAAAGCCTTTTTTTTTTTTTTTTTAGGCGTAGCGAATGACCATCTTCTGGGAAGTACAGGTTTTGAACCAGAAAACTCTGTCTGTCTGTGTCCTAGTCCACAGAAAGAGCCACTAGCCCAGCCAGATCTCACACTCAGATGGGGTGTTTTTGCCAGTCAAAAGTCTGCACAGCGCACTAGGGATTGGGCGGCCTGAGACCCAAACGTTACATTGTAGATGGACTGTTTGCAGTGCTTGCTCCCCAGGACATTGGACTTTCTCAACTCCCTCCCCTACAGCATGAAAAAAAGGTTCTTGACCAACCATAGAGCAAATGGAGTAGGGGCGAGTGGAGCTTGTTGCATGTCTGTGCTGCTCATGCCCAGGTGTCTGTGGGGGGCCGTGGCAGAGGCTGTAAGGGGGCTAGGGGGCAGAAGGAGACTGTTTGAGAGCAGGCTGCAGGCAGGGGAGCCCGTGAGTGTGTGCAGGGCTGTGTGTGTGGGTGTGGTGGCAGGGGGTTAGGGCAGGTCCCCCTGCTGGATGGTGAGATGGCAGCTGGGCTGGCTCTGGGCCCCCAGGGCTGAAGCGCAGAAGCAGGGTGGCAGGAAAGTAGTGCATGGAGGCACACAGTAGATGTTAGTTGGGGAGCTGGGGGACAGAGGGCAAGGGGCAAGGGGACATCCTTGAGCAGGGGTCTGGAGTAGAGAGTGGGGGGAGCTGGAGGCATGGAAGGTCCCAGGAACCAGGGATTGACAGGAACAGATTCCTGCACCCACCCACTGGATAGAAGCTGCAGCAGCCAGAGCACCAGCCCTGGCTTGCCTAGGCCAAGGGCACTGAATGAGTCCCGCTGAGGATGAGGAAGAGAAGGAGGAGGAGGTGGAGGAGGAGGAGGAGGAGGAGGAGGAGGAGGAAGAGGAGAAGGAAGAAGAGGAGGAGGAAGAGGAGTAGGAGGAGGAGTAGGGGCAGGAGGGCAGCTATCAGTAGGCAATGGGATTAATACAGGCCTCCATTACGGAGGCATGTGTCCAGGCAGGCACCCACCAATCCTCAGGGGCAGCTCAGGGCACCCAGGGACCTGGTGTGGGTATCTGTGGGGCGGGGACTGTCAGTCAGTCAGCAAGACTGTGTGTCAGTGCAAAAGGTGAGACAGGGGCCTGGCGGACCTTGGTCCCCAGCCCTGGGCTGTCAGATGCCAGCCCCATGCCCAGACACACACCAATCTGCCCATAGCCCCTTGGCCCGGCCGACCTGCACCTGCTTTGGCCTGGGGCTCTGGCTCTGGTGGCTGGCCACCAGCCCTCAAGGTCAAGTTCAGGGTGGGGGTCATGGCTGCTGGTCAACTGGGTGGGCGGGGTCCCCGTGGCCTAGCAACCACAGGAGCCCTCTGTGATGTCCTAGCCCCTGGCATTCTGTGCTGGCCACACTGGCACTGGGCAGCCCAACTGCCCTGCCACTAGGTCAGCCAGCAGCGCCCAGACGCCTGGGCCCTGGCACAGAGGGACGGAAGGATGGGAAGCCAGTGCTGACCGACAAGGGACCTCAGGGCTGGCAGTCAAGAGAAGACAGGTGGAGGTGTGCCCGGGATCCAGGGAGCCCAGGCCAGAGCTGCCTGCATGCCTGCCTGCCTTGCTGGATGTCTGTATGCTGCCTTTGTCCAGGTAGGTTTCTCAGGTCCCCTCCACTCCTGTCCTCTCCTGTCCTCTCCTGTCCTCTCCTGCCCTCACCATCCTCTCCCCTCTCCTCTCCTCTGCACTTTGCTTCTCTCCTTTGTCTGTCTTCTCTTCCGGGTGCCCTGCTCAACAGCTCCAGCACTTGTGATGGTTCTCCAGTGACAGCTGTTCGCAACCCCTTCCACCCCCTCCTTGCCCCTGAAGTGACCCAACTCACAGGTCTCCGGCTCACCCCACCCACACCTACACCCCCCAACACATTCCCTGGTTCAGCCCCTCTGCCCTATTCAGCCGAACTCGCCCCTTTGCAACCTACCTATGCATCCTGGTTAGTCTTCACCATTCAAGGAGAGATCTCCTTTTATCCTTAGCTTGGTTCACTGGTGGATGGATGGATGGATGGATGGATGGATGGATGGATGCATGGATGGATGGATGGATGGATGTATAGATTGATGGGTGGATGGATGGATGCATGGACAGGTCAATGGATTGGTTTTGTAGAGGCAGAGTACCATCTAGGGGTACTTGAGACCGCTGGTGTCAGAGCCAGAGTCTATGTCAAATGTAAAACATTAATTCATCAATAACAAAAATGATTAAGTACCTATTAAAATAAATAAATAAATAAATATAAAAACTGGGTTAAAAAGTACATGGCGTCTTTGCCTTTCTGCATATGGTATGCTGTGAGGATCTTAACAAGGAAAGCATTGTCCTGAGTAGCCCCATTGAAGTAGTGGAATATTTCCTTTTTCTTTTTTTACTTTCAATTTTCTTGATTATTTATTGGAATAAATAGACAGGAATTGAGAGGGAAGGGAGGGATAGAGGGTTTGTGACACAGAGAGAGTCACCTTCAGCACTTCTGCACCACTTGTAAAGATTTCCCCCGGCAGGTGGGGACCAGGGTCTTGAAGCCCAGTCCCCCTGCATTGTAACATGAGTGCTTAACTGGGTGTGGCACCACCTGGTACCCTTGATGGGACACTTTTTTTTAGCAATGAAAAGAAATTCTCGTGGCAAGGTAATAAATAAATGAAGAAATAAACAAAAGTGCATTTACATGAACTCTGGAAACACACAGGGACATATACATCTCTGTAACCTGTATTACTTATTCGTTGATTGATTGATTGCCTCAAGGGGTTATTGCCTCAGCTCAGTGCCTGCGCCACGAATAATCCACAGCCCCTGCACTCCTTTTGTTCCCCTTTCGCTGCCCTTGTTGCTTGGTCACTGTGGTGGTTATTGTTGTGGTTGTTGTTGTTGTTTTGACCTTGCATCAGACAGAGAGAAAAGGAGAGAGCAGGGGAAAAACAGAGTGGGAGAGAAAGATAGAGCCCCTAAAGACCTGCTTCACCCCCTGTAAAGCGACTCCCCTGCAGGTGGGGTTCTGGGCGCCAGACCCCAGACCCTTCCACCTGTCCCCTCTTTTCGTGAGCGCCACAAGGCCTTAACCCTCTGACATACCGCCAAACCTCCCGGGATTTACTTTTGAAGGCAATATCACCTGCCTCATTTTGAATCTCATTATCCTGAGGGTCAGTCCTGGAGACAGCGTCATGACACGACACACGGAGATCTCTGGTATCAGACAGCACCTGGAACAGCAGCTGGGGCTCTAGTGCCAGGGCAGGAGCAACTCCCCATCCACCGTCCACGGAGTCCACCTGCCCTCATTTTGGTCCTTTTCCCTCCAAAAAAGATCTTTCCCTTTTTTCACTCAGAAACAAGCAGCAGACAGGTTACCCAGGCAGGGGGAAAAAATAATTAAAAAGCCTTTTTTTTTTTTTTTTTAGGCGTAGCGAATGACCATCTTCTGGGAAGTACAGGTTTTGAACCAGAAAACTCTGTCTGTCTGTGTCCTAGTCCACAGAAAGAGCCACTAGCCCAGCCAGATCTCACACTCAGATGGGGTGTTTTTGCCAGTCAAAAGTCTGCACAGCGCACTAGGGATTGGGCGGCCTGAGACCCAAACGTTACATTGTAGATGGACTGTTTGCAGTGCTTGCTCCCCAGGACATTGGACTTTCTCAACTCCCTCCCCTACAGCATGAAAAAAAGGTTCTTGACCAACCATAGAGCAAATGGAGTAGGGGCGAGTGGAGCTTGTTGCATGTCTGTGCTGCTCATGCCCAGGTGTCTGTGGGGGGCCGTGGCAGAGGCTGTAAGGGGGCTAGGGGGCAGAAGGAGACTGTTTGAGAGCAGGCTGCAGGCAGGGGAGCCCGTGAGTGTGTGCAGGGCTGTGTGTGTGGGTGTGGTGGCAGGGGGTTAGGGCAGGTCCCCCTGCTGGATGGTGAGATGGCAGCTGGGCTGGCTCTGGGCCCCCAGGGCTGAAGCGCAGAAGCAGGGTGGCAGGAAAGTAGTGCATGGAGGCACACAGTAGATGTTAGTTGGGGAGCTGGGGGACAGAGGGCAAGGGGCAAGGGGGCATCCTTGAGCAGGGGTCTGGAGTAGAGAGTGGGGGGAGCTGGAGGCATGGAAGGTCCCAGGAACCAGGGATTGACAGGAACAGATTCCTGCACCCACCCACTGGATAGAAGCTGCAGCAGCCAGAGCACCAGCCCTGGCTTGCCTAGGCCAAGGGCACTGAATGAGTCCCGCTGAGGATGAGGAAGAGAAGGAGGAGGAGGTGGAGGAGGAGGAGGAGGAGGAGGAGGAGGAAGAGGAGAAGGAAGAAGAGGAGGAGGAAGAGGAGTAGGAGGAGGAGTAGGGGCAGGAGGGCAGCTATCAGTAGGCAATGGGATTAATACAGGCCTCCATTACGGAGGCATGTGTCCAGGCAGGCACCCACCAATCCTCAGGGGCAGCTCAGGGCACCCAGGGACCTGGTGTGGGTATCTGTGGGGCGGGGACTGTCAGTCAGTCAGCAAGACTGTGTGTCAGTGCAAAAGGTGAGACAGGGGCCTGGCGGACCTTGGTCCCCAGCCCTGGGCTGTCAGATGCCAGCCCCATGCCCAGACACACACCAATCTGCCCATAGCCCCTTGGCCCGGCCGACCTGCACCTGCTTTGGCCTGGGACTCTGGCTCTGGTGGCTGGCCACCAGCCCTCAAGGTCAAGTTCAGGGTGGGGGTCATGGCTGCTGGTCAACTGGGTGGGCGGGGTCCCCGTGGCCTAGCAACCACAGGAGCCCTCTGTGATGTCCTAGCCCCTGGCATTCTGTGCTGGCCACACTGGCACTGGGCAGCCCAACTGCCCTGCCACTAGGTCAGCCAGCAGCGCCCAGACGCCTGGGCCCTGGCACAGAGGGACGGAAGGATGGGAAGCCAGTGCTGACCGACAAGGGACCTCAGGGCTGGCAGTCAAGAGAAGACAGGTGGAGGTGTGCCCGGGATCCAGGGAGCCCAGGCCAGAGCTGCCTGCATGCCTGCCTGCCTTGCTGGATGTCTGTATGCTGCCTTTGTCCAGGTAGGTTTCTCAGGTCCCCTCCACTCCTGTCCTCTCCTGTCCTCTCCTGTCCTCTCCTGCCCTCACCATCCTCTCCCCTCTCCTCTCCTCTGCACTTTGCTTCTCTCCTTTGTCTGTCTTCTCTTCCGGGTGCCCTGCTCAACAGCTCCAGCACTTGTGATGGTTCTCCAGTGACAGCTGTTCGCAACCCCTTCCACCCCCTCCTTGCCCCTGAAGTGACCCAACTCACAGGTATCCGGCTCACCCCACCCACACCTACACCCCCCAACACATTCCCTGGTTCAGCCCCTCTGCCCTATTCAGCCGAACTCGCCCCTTTGCAACCTACCTATGCATCCTGGTTAGTCTTCACCATTCAAGGAGAGATCTCCTTTTATCCTTAGCTTGGTTCACTGGTGGATGGATGGATGGATGGATGGATGCATGGATGGATGGATGGATGGATGTATAGATTGATGGGTGGATGGATGGATGCATGGACAGGTCAATGGATTGGTTTTGTAGAGGCAGAGTACCATCTAGGGGTACTTGAGACCGCTGGTGTCAGAGCCAGAGTCTATGTCAAATGTAAAACATTAATTCATCAATAACAAAAATGATTAAGTACCTATTAAAATAAATAAATAAATAAATATAAAAACTGGGTTAAAAAGTACATGGCGTCTTTGCCTTTCTGCATATGGTATGCTGTGAGGATCTTAACAAGGAAAGCATTGTCCTGAGTAGCCCCATTGAAGTAGTGGAATATTTCCTTTTTCTTTTTTTACTTTCAATTTTCTTGATTATTTATTGGAATAAATAGACAGGAATTGAGAGGGAAGGGAGGGATAGAGGGTTTGTGACACAGAGAGAGTCACCTTCAGCACTTCTGCACCACTTGTAAAGATTTCCCCCGGCAGGTGGGGACCAGGGTCTTGAAGCCCAGTCCCCCTGCATTGTAACATGAGTGCTTAACTGGGTGTGGCACCACCTGGTACCCTTGATGGGACACTTTTTTTTAGCAATGAAAAGAAATTCTCGTGGCAAGGTAATAAATAAATGAAGAAGTAAATAAAAGTGCATTTACATTATCTCAGTGGAAACACACAGGGACATATACGTCTCTGTTACATGTATTACTTCTTCATGTATGGATTGATTGCCTCAAGAGGTTATTGCCACAGCTGAGTGCCTACACCACGAATAATCCACAGCTCCTGCACTCCATTTGTTCCCCTTTCACTGCCCTTGTTGCTTGGTCACTGTGGTGGTTATTGTTGCGGTTGTTGTTGTTGTTGTTACTGACCTTGCATCTGACAGACACAAAAGGAGAGAGCAGAGGAAATACAGGGTGGGAGAGAAAGATAGAGCTCCTAAAGACCTGCTTCACCCCCTGTAAAGCGACTCCCCTGCAGGTGGCAGTCTGGGGGCCAGACCCCAAATCCTTCCACCTGTCCCCTCTATTCGTGATCGCCACAAGCCCTTAACCCTCTGACATACCGCCAAACCTCCCTGGATTTACTTTTGAAGGCAGTATCACCTGCCTCGTTTTGAATCCTCATTATCCTGAGGGTCAGTCCTGGAGACAGTGTCATGACACGACACATGGAGATCTCTGTTATCAGAGAGCACCTGGAACAGCAGCTGGGGCTCTAGTGCCCGGGCAGGAGCAACTCCCCATCCACCTTCCACGGAGTCCACCTGCCTGCATTTTGGTCCTTTTCCCTCCAAAAAAGATTTTTCCCTTTTTTAACTTTGAAACAGGCAGGAGACAGGTTACCCAGGCAGGGGAAAAAAAATAAAAAGCCTTTTTTTTTTTTACCAAAGTGAATGACCATCTTCTGGGAAGTATAGGTTTTGAACCTGAAAACTCTGTCTGTCTGTCTCTTAGTCCACAGAAAGAGCCACTAGCCCAGCCAGATCTCACGCTCAGATGGGGTGTTTTTGCCAGTCAAAGTTCTGCACAGCACACTAGGGATTGGGCGGCCTGAGACCCAAATGTTACATTGTAGATGGACTGTTTGCAGTTCTTGCTCCCCAGGACATTGGACTGTCTCAACTCCCTCCCCTACAGCATGAAAAAAAGACTCTTTCCAACCTTGGAGCAACTGGAGTGGGGGCGAGGGGAGCTGTTTGCATGTCTGCACTGCTCATGCCCAGGTGTCTGTGGGGGTCCGTGGCAGAGGCTGTAAGGTGCTAGGGGGCAGAAGGAGACTGTTTGAGAGGCAGGCTGCAGGCAGGGGAACCAGGAGTGTGTGCAGGTCTGTGTGTGTGGGTGTGGTGGCAGGGGGTTAGGGCAGGTCCCCGTGCTGGATGGTGAGATGGCAGCTGGGCTGGCCCTGGGCCCTCAGGGCTGAAGGGCAGAAGCAGGGTGGCAGTAAAGTAGCGCAGGGAGGAACACAGTAGATGTTAGTTGGGAGCTGCGGGACAGAGGGTAAGGGGAAAGGGGGCATCCTTGAGGAGGGGTCAGGACTAGAGAGTGGGGGCAGCTGGAGGCATGGAAGGTCCCAGGAATCAGGGACTGACAGGAACAGATTCCTACACCCCCCCACTGGATAGAAGCTGCAGAAGCCAGAGCAGCAGCCCTGGATTGCCTAGGCCAAGGGCCCTGAGTGAGTCCCGCTGAGGATGAGGAAGAGGAGGAGGGGGTGTAGGAGGAGGAGGAGGAGGAAGAGGAGGAGGAAGAGGAGAAAGAGGAGGAGGAAGAAGAGGAGGAGGAGGAGGCGGAGGAGGAGGAGGAGGGGCAGGAGGGCAGCTGTCAGTAGGCAACGGGATTAATAGAGGCCTCCATTACGGAGGCATGTGTCCAGGCAGGCACCCACCAACACTCAGGGGCAGCTCAGGGCACCCAGGGACTTGGTGTGGGTATCTCTGGGGCGGGGACTGTCAGTCAGTCAGCAAGACTGTGTGTCAGTGCACATGGTGGGACAGGGGCCTGGCGGACCTTGGTCGCCCGCCCTGGACTGTCAGATGCCAGCCCCATGCCCAGACACACACCAATCCGCCCATAGCCCCTTGGCCCGGCCGACCAGCACCTGCTTTGGCCTGGGGCTCTGTCTCTGGTGGCTGGCCACCACCCCTCAAGTCAAGTTCAGCATGGGGTCATGGCTGCTGGTCAACTGGATGGGCGGGGTCCCCGTGGCCTAGCAACCACAGGAGCCCTCTGAGATGTCCTAGCCCCTGGCAATCTGTGCTGGCCACACTGGCACTGGGCAGCCCAACTGCCCTGCCACTAGGTCAGGCAACAGCGCCCAGGCGCCTGGGCCCTGGCACAGAGGGACGGAAGGATGGCAAGACAGTGCTGACCGACGAGGGACCTCAGGGCTGGCAGCCAAGAGAAGACAGGTGGAGGTGCGCCCGGGATCCAGGGAGCCCAGGCCAGAGCTGCCTGCATGCCTGCCGGCCTTCCTGGATGTCTGTATGCTGCCTTTGTCCAGGTAGGTTTCTCAGGTCCCCTCCAATCCTGTCCTCTCCTGTCCTCACCATCCTGTCCCCTCTCCTTTCCTCCGCACTTTGCTTCTCTCCTTTGTCTGTCCTCTCTTCCAGGTGTCCTGCTCACCAGCTCCAGCACTTGTGATGGTTCTCCAGTGACAGCTGTTCGCAACCCCTTCCACCCCCTGCCTGCCCCTAATGTGACCCAGCTCACAGGGTCTCCGGCTCACCCCACCCAAACCCACACGCCCCAACACATTCCCTGGTTCAGCCCCTCTGCCCTATTCAGCCAAACTGGGCCTTTGCAACCTACCTATGCATCGTTGTTTCTCCTCACCATTCAAGGAGAGATCTCCTTTTGTACTTAGCTTGGTTGACTGGTGGATGGATGGATGGATGGATGGATGGATGGATGGATGGATGTATGGATGAATGGATGGATAGATGTATGGGTGGATGGATGGATGGATGGAAAGGTCAATGGATCGGTTTTGTAGAGGCAGATTACCATATAGGGGTACTGGAGTCCGCTGGTGTCAGATCCTTAGTCAATGTCAAATGTAAAACATTAATTCATCAATAACAAAAATGAATAAGCACCTAAATAAATAAATAAATATAAAAACTGGGTTAAAAAATACATGGCGTCTTTGCCTTTCTGCATATGGAATGCTGTGAGGATCTTAACAAGGAAAGCATTGTCCTGAGTAGCCCATTTGAAGTCGTGGAATATTTCCTTTTCCTTTTTCTTTTTTTTACTTTCTATTTTCTTGATTATTCACTGGAATAAATAGACAGGAATTGAGAGGGAAGGGAGGTAGAGAGAGTTTGAGACACAGAGAGAGACAACTGCAGCACTTCCGCACCACTTGTAAAGATTTCCCCTGGCAGGTGCGAACCCGGGTGTTGAAGCCCAGTCCTCCTGCATTGTAACATGAGTGCTTAACTGGGTGTGGCACACCTGGTACCCTTGATGGGACACTTTTTTTTAGCAATGAAAAGAAATTCTCGTGGCAAGGTAATAAATAAATGAAGAAGTAAATAAAAGTGCATTTACATTATCTCAGTGGAAACACACAGGGACATATACGTCTCTGTTACATGTATTACTTCTTCATGTATGGATTGATTGCCTCAAGAGGTTATTGCCACAGCTGAGTGCCTACGCCACGAATAATCCACAGCTCCTGCACTCCATTTGTTCCCCTTTCGCTGCCCTTGTTGCTTGGTCACTGTGGTGGTTATTGTTGCGGTTGTTGTTGTTGTTGTTACTGACCTTGCATCTGACAGACACAAAAGGAGAGAGCAGAGGAAATACAGGGTGGGAGAGAAAGATAGAGCTCCTAAAGACCTGCTTCACCCCCTGTAAAGCGACTCCCCTGCAGGTGGCAGTCTGGGGGCCAGACCCCAAATCCTTCCACCTGTCCCCTCTATTCGTGATCGCCACAAGCCCTTAACCCTCTGACATACCGCCAAACCTCCCTGGATTTACTTTTGAAGGCAGTATCACCTGCCTCGTTTTGAATCCTCATTATCCTGAGGGTCAGTCCTGGAGACAGTGTCATGACACGACACATGGAGATCTCTGTTATCAGAGAGCACCTGGAACAGCAGCTGGGGCTCTAGTGCCCGGGCAGGAGCAACTCCCCATCCACCTTCCACGGAGTCCACCTGCCTGCATTTTGGTCCTTTTCCCTCCAAAAAAGATTTTTCCCTTTTTTAACTTTGAAACAGGCAGGAGACAGGTTACCCAGGCAGGGGAAAAAAAATAAAAAGCCTTTTTTTTTTTTTTTTTTTTTTTTTTTACCGAAGTGAATGACCATCTTCTGGGAAGTATAGGTTTTGAACCTGAAAACTCTGTCTGTCTGTCTCTTAGTCCACAGAAAGAGCCACTAGCCCAGCCAGATCTCACGCTCAGATGGGGTGTTTTTGCCAGTCAAAGGTCTGCACAGCACACTAGGGATTGGGCGGCCTGAGACCCAAATGTTACATTGTAGATGGACTGTTTGCAGTTCTTGCTCCCCAGGACATTGGACTGTCTCAACTCCCTCCCCTACAGCATGAAAAAAAGACTCTTTCCAACCTTGGAGCAACTGGAGTGGGGGCGAGGGGAGCTGGTTGCATGTCTGCACTGCTCATGCCCAGGTGTCTGTGGGGGTCCGTGGCAGAGGCTGTAAGGTGCTAGGGGGCAGAAGGAGACTGTTTGAGAGGCAGGCTGCAGGCAGGGGAACCAGGAGTGTGTGCAGGTCTGTGTGTGTGGGTGTGGTGGCAGGGGGTTAGGGCAGGTCCCCGTGCTGGATGGTGAGATGGCAGCTGGGCTGGCCCTGGGCCCTCAGGGCTGAAGGGCAGAAGCAGGGTGGCAGTAAAGTAGCGCAGGGAGGAACACAGTAGATGTTAGTTGGGAGCTGCGGGACAGAGGGTAAGGGGAAAGGGGGCATCCTTGAGGAGGGGTCAGGACTAGAGAGTGGGGGCAGCTGGAGGCATGGAAGGTCCCAGGAATCAGGGACTGACAGGAACAGATTCCTACACCCCCCCACTGGATAGAAGCTGCAGAAGCCAGAGCAGCAGCCCTGGATTGCCTAGGCCAAGGGCCCTGAGTGAGTCCCGCTGAGGATGAGGAAGAGGAGGAGGGGGTGTAGGAGGAGAAGGAGGAGGAAGAGGAGGAGGAAGAGGAGAAAGAGGAGGAGGAAGAAGAGGAGGAGGAGGAGGCGGAGGAGGAGGAGGAGGGGCAGGAGGGCAGCTGTCAGTAGGCAACGGGATTAATAGAGGCCTCCATTACGGAGGCATGTGTCCAGGCAGGCACCCACCAACACTCAGGGGCAGCTCAGGGCACCCAGGGACTTGGTGTGGGTATCTCTGGGGCGGGGACTGTCAGTCAGTCAGCAAGACTGTGTGTCAGTGCACATGGTGGGACAGGGGCCTGGCGGACCTTGGTCCCCCGCCCTGGACTGTCAGATGCCAGCCCCATGCCCAGACACACACCAATCCGCCCATAGCCCCTTGGCCCGGCCGACCAGCACCTGCTTTGGCCTGGGGCTCTGTCTCTGGTGGCTGGCCACCACCCCTCAAGTCAAGTTCAGCATGGGGTCATGGCTGCTGGTCAACTGGATGGGCGGGGTCCCCGTGGCCTAGCAACCACAGGAGCCCTCTGTGATGTCCTAGCCCCTGGCAATCTGTGCTGGCCACACTGGCACTGGGCAGCCCAACTACCCTGCCACTAGGTCAGGCAACAGCGCCCAGGCGCCTGGGCCCTGGCACAGAGGGACGGAAGGATGGCAAGTCAGTGCTGACCGACGAGGGACCTCAGGGCTGGCAGCCAAGAGAAGACAGGTGGAGGTGCGCCCGGGATCCAGGGAGCCCAGGCCAGAGCTGCCTGCATGCCTGCCGGCCTTCCTGGATGTCTGTATGCTGCCTTTGTCCAGGTAGGTTTCTCAGGTCCCCTCCAATCCTGTCCTCTCCTGTCCTCACCATCCTGTCCCCTCTCCTTTCCTCCGCACTTTGCTTCTCTCCTTTGTCTGTCCTCTCTTCCAGGTGTCCTGCTCACCAGCTCCAGCACTTGTGATGGTTCTCCAGTGACAGCTGTTCGCAACCCCTTCCACCCCCTGCCTGCCCCTAATGTGACCCAGCTCACAGGGTCTCCGGCTCACCCCACCCAAACCCACACGCCCCAACACATTCCCTGGTTCAGCCCCTCTGCCCTATTCAGCCAAACTGGGCCTTTGCAACCTACCTATGCATCGTTGTTTCTCCTCACCATTCAAGGAGAGATCTCCTTTTGTACTTAGCTTGGTTGACTGGTGGATGGATGGATGGATGGATGGATGGATGTATGGATGAATGGATGGATAGATGTATGGGTGGATGGATGGATGGATGGATGGATGGAAAGGTCAATGGATCGGTTTTGTAGAGGCAGATTACCATATAGGGGTACTGGAGTCCGCTGGTGTCAGATCCTTAGTCAATGTCAAATGTAAAACATTAATTCATCAATAACAAAAATGAATAAGCACCTAAATAAATAAATAAATATAAAAACTGGGTTAAAAAATACATGGCGTCTTTGCCTTTCTGCATATGGAATGCTGTGAGGATCTTAACAAGGAAAGCATTGTCCTGAGTAGCCCATTTGAAGTCGTGGAATATTTCCTTTTCCTTTTTCTTTTTTTTACTTTCTATTTTCTTGATTATTCACTGGAATAAATAGACAGGAATTGAGAGGGAAGGGAGGTAGAGAGAGTTTGAGACACAGAGAGAGACAACTGCAGCACTTCCGCACCACTTGTAAAGATTTCCCCTGGCAGGTGCGAACCCGGGTGTTGAAGCCCAGTCCTCCTGCATTGTAACATGAGTGCTTAACTGGGTGTGGCACACCTGGTACCCTTGATGGGACACTTTTTTTTAGCAATGAAAAGAAATTCTCGTGGCAAGGTAATAAATAAATGAAGAAGTAAATAAAAGTGCATTTACATTATCTCAGTGGAAACACACAGGGACATATACGTCTCTGTTACATGTATTACTTCTTCATGTATGGATTGATTGCCTCAAGAGGTTATTGCCACAGCTGAGTGCCTACGCCACGAATAATCCACAGCTCCTGCACTCCATTTGTTCCCCTTTCGCTGCCCTTGTTGCTTGGTCACTGTGGTGGTTATTGTTGCGGTTGTTGTTGTTGTTGTTACTGACCTTGCATCTGACAGACACAAAAGGAGAGAGCAGAGGAAATACAGGGTGGGAGAGAAAGATAGAGCTCCTAAAGACCTGCTTCACCCCCTGTAAAGCGACTCCCCTGCAGGTGGCAGTCTGGGGGCCAGACCCCAAATCCTTCCACCTGTCCCCTCTATTCGTGATCGCCACAAGCCCTTAACCCTCTGACATACCGCCAAACCTCCCTGGATTTACTTTTGAAGGCAGTATCACCTGCCTCGTTTTGAATCCTCATTATCCTGAGGGTCAGTCCTGGAGACAGTGTCATGACACGACACATGGAGATCTCTGTTATCAGAGAGCACCTGGAACAGCAGCTGGGGCTCTAGTGCCCGGGCAGGAGCAACTCCCCATCCACCTTCCACGGAGTCCACCTGCCTGCATTTTGGTCCTTTTCCCTCCAAAAAAGATTTTTCCCTTTTTTAACTTTGAAACAGGCAGGAGACAGGTTACCCAGGCAGGGGAAAAAAAATAAAAAGCCTTTTTTTTTTTTTTTTACCAAAGTGAATGACCATCTTCTGGGAAGTATAGGTTTTGAACCTGAAAACTCTGTCTGTCTGTCTCTTAGTCCACAGAAAGAGCCACTAGCCCAGCCAGATCTCACGCTCAGATGGGGTGTTTTTGCCAGTCAAAGGTCTGCACAGCACACTAGGGATTGGGCGGCCTGAGACCCAAATGTTACATTGTAGATGGACTGTTTGCAGTTCTTGCTCCCCAGGACATTGGACTGTCTCAACTCCCTCCCCTACAGCATGAAAAAAAGACTCTTTCCAACCTTGGAGCAACTGGAGTGGGG
The DNA here is from genome assembly GCF_950295315.1 of Erinaceus europaeus. NCBI lineage: Eukaryota > Metazoa > Chordata > Mammalia > Eulipotyphla > Erinaceidae > Erinaceus > Erinaceus europaeus. The sequence continues at coordinate 29,746 of NW_026647934.1, forward strand.
GCGAGGGGAGCTGTTTGCATGTCTGCACTGCTCATGCCCAGGTGTCTGTGGGGGTCCGTGGCAGAGGCTGTAAGGTGCTAGGGGGCAGAAGGAGACTGTTTGAGAGGCAGGCTGCAGGCAGGGGAACCAGGAGTGTGTGCAGGTCTGTGTGTGTGGGTGTGGTGGCAGGGGGTTAGGGCAGGTCCCCGTGCTGGATGGTGAGATGGCAGCTGGGCTGGCCCTGGGCCCTCAGGGCTGAAGGGCAGAAGCAGGGTGGCAGTAAAGTAGCGCAGGGAGGAACACAGTAGATGTTAGTTGGGAGCTGCGGGACAGAGGGTAAGGGGAAAGGGGGCATCCTTGAGGAGGGGTCAGGACTAGAGAGTGGGGGCAGCTGGAGGCATGGAAGGTCCCAGGAATCAGGGACTGACAGGAACAGATTCCTACACCCCCCCACTGGATAGAAGCTGCAGAAGCCAGAGCAGCAGCCCTGGATTGCCTAGGCCAAGGGCCCTGAGTGAGTCCCGCTGAGGATGAGGAAGAGGAGGAGGGGGTGTAGGAGGAGGAGGAGGAGGAAGAGGAGGAGGAAGAGGAGAAAGAGGAGGAGGAAGAAGAGGAGGAGGAGGAGGCGGAGGAGGAGGAGGAGGGGCAGGAGGGCAGCTGTCAGTAGGCAACGGGATTAATAGAGGCCTCCATTACGGAGGCATGTGTCCAGGCAGGCACCCACCAACACTCAGGGGCAGCTCAGGGCACCCAGGGACTTGGTGTGGGTATCTCTGGGGCGGGGACTGTCAGTCAGTCAGCAAGACTGTGTGTCAGTGCACATGGTGGGACAGGGGCCTGGCGGACCTTGGTCCCCCGCCCTGGACTGTCAGATGCCAGCCCCATGCCCAGACACACACCAATCCGCCCATAGCCCCTTGGCCCGGCCGACCAGCACCTGCTTTGGCCTGGGGCTCTGTCTCTGGTGGCTGGCCACCACCCCTCAAGTCAAGTTCAGCATGGGGTCATGGCTGCTGGTCAACTGGATGGGCGGGGTCCCCGTGGCCTAGCAACCACAGGAGCCCTCTGAGATGTCCTAGCCCCTGGCAATCTGTGCTGGCCACACTGGCACTGGGCAGCCCAACTGCCCTGCCACTAGGTCAGGCAACAGCGCCCAGGCGCCTGGGCCCTGGCACAGAGGGACGGAAGGATGGCAAGACAGTGCTGACCGACGAGGGACCTCAGGGCTGGCAGCCAAGAGAAGACAGGTGGAGGTGCGCCCGGGATCCAGGGAGCCCAGGCCAGAGCTGCCTGCATGCCTGCCGGCCTTCCTGGATGTCTGTATGCTGCCTTTGTCCAGGTAGGTTTCTCAGGTCCCCTCCAATCCTGTCCTCTCCTGTCCTCACCATCCTGTCCCCTCTCCTTTCCTCCGCACTTTGCTTCTCTCCTTTGTCTGTCCTCTCTTCCAGGTGTCCTGCTCACCAGCTCCAGCACTTGTGATGGTTCTCCAGTGACAGCTGTTCGCAACCCCTTCCACCCCCTGCCTGCCCCTAATGTGACCCAGCTCACAGGGTCTCCGGCTCACCCCACCCAAACCCACACGCCCCAACACATTCCCTGGTTCAGCCCCTCTGCCCTATTCAGCCAAACTGGGCCTTTGCAACCTACCTATGCATCGTTGTTTCTCCTCACCATTCAAGGAGAGATCTCCTTTTGTACTTAGCTTGGTTGACTGGTGGATGGATGGATGGATGGATGGATGGATGGATGGATGGATGGATGTATGGATGAATGGATGGATAGATGTATGGGTGGATGGATGGATGGATGGAAAGGTCAATGGATCGGTTTTGTAGAGGCAGATTACCATATAGGGGTACTGGAGTCCGCTGGTGTCAGATCCTTAGTCAATGTCAAATGTAAAACATTAATTCATCAATAACAAAAATGAATAAGCACCTAAATAAATAAATAAATATAAAAACTGGGTTAAAAAATACATGGCGTCTTTGCCTTTCTGCATATGGAATGCTGTGAGGATCTTAACAAGGAAAGCATTGTCCTGAGTAGCCCATTTGAAGTCGTGGAATATTTCCTTTTCCTTTTTCTTTTTTTTACTTTCTATTTTCTTGATTATTCACTGGAATAAATAGACAGGAATTGAGAGGGAAGGGAGGTAGAGAGAGTTTGAGACACAGAGAGAGACAACTGCAGCACTTCCGCACCACTTGTAAAGATTTCCCCTGGCAGGTGCGAACCCGGGTGTTGAAGCCCAGTCCTCCTGCATTGTAACATGAGTGCTTAACTGGGTGTGGCACACCTGGTACCCTTGATGGGACACTTTTTTTTAGCAATGAAAAGAAATTCTCGTGGCAAGGTAATAAATAAATGAAGAAGTAAATAAAAGTGCATTTACATTATCTCAGTGGAAACACACAGGGACATATACGTCTCTGTTACATGTATTACTTCTTCATGTATGGATTGATTGCCTCAAGAGGTTATTGCCACAGCTGAGTGCCTACGCCACGAATAATCCACAGCTCCTGCACTCCATTTGTTCCCCTTTCGCTGCCCTTGTTGCTTGGTCACTGTGGTGGTTATTGTTGCGGTTGTTGTTGTTGTTGTTACTGACCTTGCATCTGACAGACACAAAAGGAGAGAGCAGAGGAAATACAGGGTGGGAGAGAAAGATAGAGCTCCTAAAGACCTGCTTCACCCCCTGTAAAGCGACTCCCCTGCAGGTGGCAGTCTGGGGGCCAGACCCCAAATCCTTCCACCTGTCCCCTCTATTCGTGATCGCCACAAGCCCTTAACCCTCTGACATACCGCCAAACCTCCCTGGATTTACTTTTGAAGGCAGTATCACCTGCCTCGTTTTGAATCCTCATTATCCTGAGGGTCAGTCCTGGAGACAGTGTCATGACACGACACATGGAGATCTCTGTTATCAGAGAGCACCTGGAACAGCAGCTGGGGCTCTAGTGCCCGGGCAGGAGCAACTCCCCATCCACCTTCCACGGAGTCCACCTGCCTGCATTTTGGTCCTTTTCCCTCCAAAAAAGATTTTTCCCTTTTTTAACTTTGAAACAGGCAGGAGACAGGTTACCCAGGCAGGGGAAAAAAAATAAAAAGCCTTTTTTTTTTTTTTTTTTTTTTTTTTTTACCGAAGTGAATGACCATCTTCTGGGAAGTATAGGTTTTGAACCTGAAAACTCTGTCTGTCTGTCTCTTAGTCCACAGAAAGAGCCACTAGCCCAGCCAGATCTCACGCTCAGATGGGGTGTTTTTGCCAGTCAAAGGTCTGCACAGCACACTAGGGATTGGGCGGCCTGAGACCCAAATGTTACATTGTAGATGGACTGTTTGCAGTTCTTGCTCCCCAGGACATTGGACTGTCTCAACTCCCTCCCCTACAGCATGAAAAAAAGACTCTTTCCAACCTTGGAGCAACTGGAGTGGGGGCGAGGGGAGCTGGTTGCATGTCTGCACTGCTCATGCCCAGGTGTCTGTGGGGGTCCGTGGCAGAGGCTGTAAGGTGCTAGGGGGCAGAAGGAGACTGTTTGAGAGGCAGGCTGCAGGCAGGGGAACCAGGAGTGTGTGCAGGTCTGTGTGTGTGGGTGTGGTGGCAGGGGGTTAGGGCAGGTCCCCGTGCTGGATGGTGAGATGGCAGCTGGGCTGGCCCTGGGCCCTCAGGGCTGAAGGGCAGAAGCAGGGTGGCAGTAAAGTAGCGCAGGGAGGAACACAGTAGATGTTAGTTGGGAGCTGCGGGACAGAGGGTAAGGGGAAAGGGGGCATCCTTGAGGAGGGGTCAGGACTAGAGAGTGGGGGCAGCTGGAGGCATGGAAGGTCCCAGGAATCAGGGACTGACAGGAACAGATTCCTACACCCCCCCACTGGATAGAAGCTGCAGAAGCCAGAGCAGCAGCCCTGGATTGCCTAGGCCAAGGGCCCTGAGTGAGTCCCGCTGAGGATGAGGAAGAGGAGGAGGGGGTGTAGGAGGAGGAGGAGGAGGAAGAGGAGGAGGAAGAGGAGAAAGAGGAGGAGGAAGAAGAGGAGGAGGAGGAGGCGGAGGAGGAGGAGGAGGGGCAGGAGGGCAGCTGTCAGTAGGCAACGGGATTAATAGAGGCCTCCATTACGGAGGCATGTGTCCAGGCAGGCACCCACCAACACTCAGGGGCAGCTCAGGGCACCCAGGGACTTGGTGTGGGTATCTCTGGGGCGGGGACTGTCAGTCAGTCAGCAAGACTGTGTGTCAGTGCACATGGTGGGACAGGGGCCTGGCGGACCTTGGTCCCCCGCCCTGGACTGTCAGATGCCAGCCCCATGCCCAGACACACACCAATCCGCCCATAGCCCCTTGGCCCGGCCGACCAGCACCTGCTTTGGCCTGGGGCTCTGTCTCTGGTGGCTGGCCACCACCCCTCAAGTCAAGTTCAGCATGGGGTCATGGCTGCTGGTCAACTGGATGGGCGGGGTCCCCGTGGCCTAGCAACCACAGGAGCCCTCTGTGATGTCCTAGCCCCTGGCAATCTGTGCTGGCCACACTGGCACTGGGCAGCCCAACTACCCTGCCACTAGGTCAGGCAACAGCGCCCAGGCGCCTGGGCCCTGGCACAGAGGGACGGAAGGATGGCAAGTCAGTGCTGACCGACGAGGGACCTCAGGGCTGGCAGCCAAGAGAAGACAGGTGGAGGTGCGCCCGGGATCCAGGGAGCCCAGGTCAGAGCTGCCTGCATGCCTGCCGGCCTTCCTGGATGTCTGTATGCTGCCTTTGTCCAGGTAGGTTTCTCAGGTCCCCTCCAATCCTGTCCTCTCCTGTCCTCACCATCCTGTCCCCTCTCCTTTCCTCCGCACTTTGCTTCTCTCCTTTGTCTGTCCTCTCTTCCAGGTGTCCTGCTCACCAGCTCCAGCACTTGTGATGGTTCTCCAGTGACAGCTGTTCGCAACCCCTTCCACCCCCTGCCTGCCCCTAATGTGACCCAGCTCACAGGGTCTCCGGCTCACCCCACCCAAACCCACACGCCCCAACACATTCCCTGGTTCAGCCCCTCTGCCCTATTCAGCCAAACTGGGCCTTTGCAACCTACCTATGCATCGTTGTTTCTCCTCACCATTCAAGGAGAGATCTCCTTTTGTACTTAGCTTGGTTGACTGGTGGATGGATGGATGGATGGATGGATGGATGTATGGATGAATGGATGGATAGATGTATGGGTGGATGGATGGATGGATGGATGGAAAGGTCAATGGATCGGTTTTGTAGAGGCAGATTACCATATAGGGGTACTGGAGTCCGCTGGTGTCAGATCCTTAGTCAATGTCAAATGTAAAACATTAATTCATCAATAACAAAAATGAATAAGCACCTAAATAAATAAATAAATATAAAAACTGGGTTAAAAAATACATGGCGTCTTTGCCTTTCTGCATATGGAATGCTGTGAGGATCTTAACAAGGAAAGCATTGTCCTGAGTAGCCCATTTGAAGTCGTGGAATATTTCCTTTTCCTTTTTCTTTTTTTTACTTTCTATTTTCTTGATTATTCACTGGAATAAATAGACAGGAATTGAGAGGGAAGGGAGGTAGAGAGAGTTTGAGACACAGAGAGAGACAACTGCAGCACTTCCGCACCACTTGTAAAGATTTCCCCTGGCAGGTGCGAACCCGGGTGTTGAAGCCCAGTCCTCCTGCATTGTAACATGAGTGCTTAACTGGGTGTGGCACACCTGGTACCCTTGATGGGACACTTTTTTTTAGCAATGAAAAGAAATTCTCGTGGCAAGGTAATAAATAAATGAAGAAGTAAATAAAAGTGCATTTACATTATCTCAGTGGAAACACACAGGGACATATACGTCTCTGTTACATGTATTACTTCTTCATGTATGGATTGATTGCCTCAAGAGGTTATTGCCACAGCTGAGTGCCTACGCCACGAATAATCCACAGCTCCTGCACTCCATTTGTTCCCCTTTCGCTGCCCTTGTTGCTTGGTCACTGTGGTGGTTATTGTTGCGGTTGTTGTTGTTGTTGTTACTGACCTTGCATCTGACAGACACAAAAGGAGAGAGCAGAGGAAATACAGGGTGGGAGAGAAAGATAGAGCTCCTAAAGACCTGCTTCACCCCCTGTAAAGCGACTCCCCTGCAGGTGGCAGTCTGGGGGCCAGACCCCAAATCCTTCCACCTGTCCCCTCTATTCGTGATCGCCACAAGCCCTTAACCCTCTGACATACCGCCAAACCTCCCTGGATTTACTTTTGAAGGCAGTATCACCTGCCTCGTTTTGAATCCTCATTATCCTGAGGGTCAGTCCTGGAGACAGTGTCATGACACGACACATGGAGATCTCTGTTATCAGAGAGCACCTGGAACAGCAGGTGGGGCTCTAGTGCCCGGGCAGGAGCAACTCCCCATCCACCTTCCACGGAGTCCACCTGCCTGCATTTTGGTCCTTTTCCCTCCAAAAAAGATTTTTCCCTTTTTTAACTTTGAAACAGGCAGGAGACAGGTTACCCAGGCAGGGGAAAAAAAATAAAAAGCCTTTTTTTTTTTTTTTACCAAAGTGAATGACCATCTTCTGGGAAGTATAGGTTTTGAACCTGAAAACTCTGTCTGTCTGTCTCTTAGTCCACAGAAAGAGCCACTAGCCCAGCCAGATCTCACGCTCAGATGGGGTGTTTTTGCCAGTCAAAGGTCTGCACAGCACACTAGGGATTGGGCGGCCTGAGACCCAAATGTTACATTGTAGATGGACTGTTTGCAGTTCTTGCTCCCCAGGACATTGGACTGTCTCAACTCCCTCCCCTACAGCATGAAAAAAAGACTCTTTCCAACCTTGGAGCAACTGGAGTGGGGGCGAGGGGAGCTGTTTGCATGTCTGCACTGCTCATGCCCAGGTGTCTGTGGGGGTCCGTGGCAGAGGCTGTAAGGTGCTAGGGGGCAGAAGGAGACTGTTTGAGAGGCAGGCTGCAGGCAGGGGAACCAGGAGTGTGTGCAGGTCTGTGTGTGTGGGTGTGGTGGCAGGGGGTTAGGGCAGGTCCCCGTGCTGGATGGTGAGATGGCAGCTGGGCTGGCCCTGGGCCCTCAGGGCTGAAGGGCAGAAGCAGGGTGGCAGTAAAGTAGCGCAGGGAGGAACACAGTAGATGTTAGTTGGGAGCTGCGGGACAGAGGGTAAGGGGAAAGGGGGCATCCTTGAGGAGGGGTCAGGACTAGAGAGTGGGGGCAGCTGGAGGCATGGAAGGTCCCAGGAATCAGGGACTGACAGGAACAGATTCCTACACCCCCCCACTGGATAGAAGCTGCAGAAGCCAGAGCAGCAGCCCTGGATTGCCTAGGCCAAGGGCCCTGAGTGAGTCCCGCTGAGGATGAGGAAGAGGAGGAGGGGGTGTAGGAGGAGGAGGAGGAGGAAGAGGAGGAGGAAGAGGAGAAAGAGGAGGAGGAAGAAGAGGAGGAGGAGGAGGCGGAGGAGGAGGAGGAGGGGCAGGAGGGCAGCTGTCAGTAGGCAACGGGATTAATAGAGGCCTCCATTACGGAGGCATGTGTCCAGGCAGGCACCCACCAACACTCAGGGGCAGCTCAGGGCACCCAGGGACTTGGTGTGGGTATCTCTGGGGCGGGGACTGTCAGTCAGTCAGCAAGACTGTGTGTCAGTGCACATGGTGGGACAGGGGCCTGGCGGACTTTGGTCCCCCGCCCTGGACTGTCAGATGCCAGCCCCATGCCCAGACACACACCAATCCGCACATAGCCCCTTGGCCCGGCCGACCAGCACCTGCTTTGGCCTGGGGCTCTGTCTCTGGTGGCTGGCCACCACCCCTCAAGTCAAGTTCAGCATGGGGTCATGGCTGCTGGTCAACTGGATGGGCGGGGTCCCCGTGGCCTAGCAACCACAGGAGCCCTCTGAGATGTCCTAGCCCCTGGCAATCTGTGCTGGCCACACTGGCACTGGGCAGCCCAACTGCCCTGCCACTAGGTCAGGCAACAGCGACCAGGCGCCTGGGCCCTGGCACAGAGGGACGGAAGGATGGCAAGACAGTGCTGACCGACGAGGGACCTCATGGCTGGCAGCCAAGAGAAGACAGGTGGAGGTGCGCCCGGGATCCAGGGAGCCCAGGCCAGAGCTGCCTGCATGCCTGCCGGCCTTCCTGGATGTCTGTATGCTGCCTTTGTCCAGGTAGGTTTCTCAGGTCCCCTCCAATCCTGTCCTCTCCTGTCCTCACCATCCTGTCCCCTCTCCTTTCCTCCGCACTTTGCTTCTCTCCTTTGTCTGTCCTCTCTTCCAGGTGTCCTGCTCACCAGCTCCAGCACTTGTGATGGTTCTCCAGTGACAGCTGTTCGCAACCCCTTCCACCCCCTGCCTGCCCCTAATGTGACCCAGCTCACAGGGTCTCCGGCTCACCCCACCCAAACCCACACGCCCCAACACATTCCCTGGTTCAGCCCCTCTGCCCTATTCAGCCAAACTGGGCCTTTGCAACCTACCTATGCATCGTTGTTTCTCCTCACCATTCAAGGAGAGATCTCCTTTTGTACTTAGCTTGGTTGACTGGTGGATGGATGGATGGATGGATGGATGGATGTATGGATGGATAGATGTATGGGTGGATGGATGGATGGATGGAAAGGTCAATGGATCGGTTTTGTAGAGGCAGATTACCATATAGGGGTACTGGAGTCCGCTGGTGTCAGATCCTTAGTCAATGTCAAATGTAAAACATTAATTCATCAATAACAAAAATGAATAAGCACCTAAATAAATAAATAAATATAAAAACTGGGTTAAAATATACATGGCGTCTTTGCCTTTCTGCATATGGAATGCTGTGAGGATCTTAACAAGGAAAGCATTGTCCTGAGTAGCCCATTTGAAGTCGTGGAATATTTCCTTTTCCTTTTTCTTTTTTTTACTTTCTATTTTCTTGATTATTCACTGGAATAAATAGACAGGAATTGAGAGGGAAGGGAGGTAGAGAGAGTTTGAGACACAGAGAGAGACAACTGCAGCACTTCCGCACCACTTGTAAAGATTTCCCCTGGCAGGTGCGAACCCGGGTGTTGAAGCCCAGTCCTCCTGCATTGTAACATGAGTGCTTAACTGGGTGTGGCACACCTGGTACCCTTGATGGGACACTTTTTTTTAGCAATGAAAAGAAATTCTCGTGGCAAGGTAATAAATAAATGAAGAAGTAAATAAAAGTGCATTTACATTATCTCAGTGGAAACACACAGGGACATATACGTCTCTGTTACATGTATTACTTCTTCATGTATGGATTGATTGCCTCAAGAGGTTATTGCCACAGCTGAGTGCCTACACCACGAATAATCCACAGCTCCTGCACTCCATTTGTTCCCCTTTCGCTGCCCTTGTTGCTTGGTCACTGTGGTGGTTATTGTTGCGGTTGTTGTTGTTGTTGTTACTGACCTTGCATCTGACAGACACAAAAGGAGAGAGCAGAGGAAATACAGGGTGGGAGAGAAAGATAGAGCTCCTAAAGACCTGCTTCACCCCCTGTAAAGCGACTCCCCTGCAGGTGGCAGTCTGGGGGCCAGACCCCAAATCCTTCCACCTGTCCCCTCTATTCGTGATCGCCACAAGCCCTTAACCCTCTGACATACCGCCAAACCTCCCTGGATTTACTTTTGAAGGCAGTATCACCTGCCTCGTTTTGAATCCTCATTATCCTGAGGGTCAGTCCTGGAGACAGTGTCATGACACGACACATGGAGATCTCTGTTATCAGAGAGCACCTGGAACAGCAGGTGGGGCTCTAGTGCCCGGGCAGGAGCAACTCCCCATCCACCTTCCACGGAGTCCACCTGCCTGCATTTTGGTCCTTTTCCCTCCAAAAAAGATTTTTCCCTTTTTTAACTTTGAAACAGGCAGGAGACAGGTTACCCAGGCAGGGGAAAAAAAATAAAAAGCCTTTTTTTTTTTTTTTTTTTTTTTTTTTTACCAAAGTGAATGACCATCTTCTGGGAAGTATAGGTTTTGAACCTGAAAACTCTGTCTGTCTGTCTCTTAGTCCACAGAAAGAGCCACTAGCCCAGCCAGATCTCACGCTCAGATGGGGTGTTTTTGCCAGTCAAAGGTCTGCACAGCACACTAGGGATTGGGCGGCCTGAGACCCAAATGTTACATTGTAGATGGACTGTTTGCAGTTCTTGCTCCCCAGAACATTGGACTGTCTCAACTCCCTCCCCTACAGCATGAAAAAAAGACTCTTTCCAACCTTGGAGCAACTGGAGTGGGGGCGAGGGGAGCTGTTTGCATGTCTGCACTGCTCATGCCCAGGTGTCTGTGGGGGTCCGTGGCAGAGGCTGTAAGGTGCTAGGGGGCAGAAGGAGACTGTTTGAGAGGCAGGCTGCAGGCAGGGGAACCAGGAGTGTGTGCAGGTCTGTGTGTGTGGGTGTGGTGGCAGGGGGTTAGGGCAGGTCCCCGTGCTGGATGGTGAGATGGCAGCTGGGCTGGCCCTGGGCCCTCAGGGCTGAAGGGCAGAAGCAGGGTGGCAGTAAAGTAGCGCAGGGAGGAACACAGTAGATGTTAGTTGGGAGCTGCGGGACAGAGGGTAAGGGGAAAGGGGGCATCCTTGAGGAGGGGTCAGGACTAGAGAGTGGGGGCAGCTGGAGGCATGGAAGGTCCCAGGAATCAGGGACTGACAGGAACAGATTCCTACACCCCCCCACTGGATAGAAGCTGCAGAAGCCAGAGCAGCAGCCCTGGATTGCCTAGGCCAAGGGCCCTGAGTGAGTCCTGCTGAGGATGAGGAAGAAGAGGAGGAGGTAGAGGAGGAGGAGGAGAAGGAGGAGGAGGAGGAGGAGGAGGAGGAGGAAGAGGAGGAGGAAGAAGAGGAGGAGGAGTAGGAGGGGCAGGAGGGCAGCTGTCAGTAGGCAACGGGATTAATAGAGGCCTCCATTACGGAGGCAGGTGTCCAGGCAGGCACCCACCAACACTCAGGGGCAGCTCAGGGCACCCAGGGACTTGGTGTGGGTATCTCTGGGGCGGGGACTGTCAGTCAGTCAGCAAGACTGTGTGTCAGTGCACATGGTGGGACAGGGGCCTGGCGGACTTTGGTCCCCCGCCCTGGACTGTCAGATGCCAGCCCCATGCCCAGACACACACCAATCCGCCCATAGCCCCTTGGCCCGGCCGACCAGCACCTGCTTTGGCCTGGGGCTCTGTCTCTGGTGGCTGGCCACCACCCCTCAAGTCAAGTTCAGCATGGGGTCATGGCTGCTGGTCAACTGGATGGGCGGGGTCCCCGTGGCCTAGCAACCACAGGAGCCCTCTGTGATGTCCTAGCCCCTGGCAATCTGTGCTGGCCACACTGGCACTGGGCAGCCCAACTGCCCTGCCACTAGGTCAGGCAACAGCGCCCAGGCGCCTGGGCCCTGGCACAGAGGGACGGAAGGATGGCAAGACAGTGCTGACCGACGAGGGACCTCAGGGCTGGCAGCCAAGAGAAGACAGGTGGAGGTGCGCCCGGGATCCAGGGAGCCCAGGCCAGAGCTGCCTGCATGCCTGCCGGCCTTCCTGGATGTCTGTATGCTGCCTTTGTCCAGGTAGGTTTCTCAGGTCCCCTCCAATCCTGTCCTCTCCTGTCCTCACCATCCTGTCCCCTCTCCTTTCCTCCGCACTTTGCTTCTCTCCTTTGTCTGTCCTCTCTTCCAGGTGTCCTGCTCACCAGCTCCAGCACTTGTGATGGTTCTCCAGTGACAGCTGTTCGCAACCCCTTCCACCCCCTGCCTGCCCCTAATGTGACCCAGCTCACAGGGTCTCCGGCTCACCCCACCCAAACCCACACGCCCCAACACATTCCCTGGTTCAGCCCCTCTGCCCTATTCAGCCAAACTGGGCCTTTGCAACCTACCTATGCATCGTTGTTTCTCCTCACCATTCAAGGAGAGATCTCCTTTTGTACTTAGCTTGGTTGACTGGTGGATGGATGGATGGATGGATGGATGGATGTATGGATGAATGGATGGATAGATGTATGGGTGGATGGATGGATGGATGGATGGATGGATGGAAAGGTCAATGGATCGGTTTTGTAGAGGCAGATTACCATATAGGGGTACTGGAGTCCGCTGGTGTCAGATCCTTAGTCAATGTCAAATGTAAAACATTAATTCATCAATAACAAAAATGAATAAGCACCTAAATAAATAAATAAATATAAAAACTGGGTTAAAAAATACATGGCGTCTTTGCCTTTCTGCATATGGAATGCTGTGAGGATCTTAACAAGGAAAGCATTGTCCTGAGTAGCCCATTTGAAGTCGTGGAATATTTCCTTTTCCTTTTTCTTTTTTTTACTTTCTATTTTCTTGATTATTCACTGGAATAAATAGACAGGAATTGAGAGGGAAGGGAGGTAGAGAGAGTTTGAGACACAGAGAGAGACAACTGCAGCACTTCCGCACCACTTGTAAAGATTTCCCCTGGCAGGTGCGAACCCGGGTGTTGAAGCCCAGTCCTCCTGCATTGTAACATGAGTGCTTAACTGGGTGTGGCACACCTGGTACCCTTGATGGGACACTTTTTTTTAGCAATGAAAAGAAATTCTCGTGGCAAGGTAATAAATAAATGAAGAAGTAAATAAAAGTGCATTTACATTATCTCAGTGGAAACACACAGGGACATATACGTCTCTGTTACATGTATTACTTCTTCATGTATGGATTGATTGCCTCAAGAGGTTATTGCCACAGCTGAGTGCCTACACCACGAATAATCCACAGCTCCTGCACTCCATTTGTTCCCCTTTCGCTGCCCTTGTTGCTCGGTCACTGTGGTGGTTATTGTTGCGGTTGTTGTTGTTGTTGTTACTGACCTTGCATCTGACAGACACAAAAGGAGAGAGCAGAGGAAATACAGGGTGGGAGAGAAAGATAGAGCTCCTAAAGACCTGCTTCACCCCCTGTAAAGCGACTCCCCTGCAGGTGGCAGTCTGGGGGCCAGACCCCAAATCCTTCCACCTGTCCCCTCTATTCGTGATCGCCACAAGCCCTTAACCCTCTGACATACCGCCAAACCTCCCTGGATTTACTTTTGAAGGCAGTATCACCTGCCTCGTTTTGAATCCTCATTATCCTGAGGGTCAGTCCTGGAGACAGTGTCATGACACGACACATGGAGATCTCTGTTATCAGAGAGCACCTGGAACAGCAGCTGGGGCTCTAGTGCCCGGGCAGGAGCAACTCCCCATCCACCTTCCACGGAGTCCACCTGCCTGCATTTTGGTCCTTTTCCCTCCAAAAAAGATTTTTCCCTTTTTTAACTTTGAAACAGGCAGGAGACAGGTTACCCAGGCAGGGGAAAAAAAAAAAAAGCCTTTTTTTTTTTTTTTTTTTTTTTTTTTTACCAAAGTGAATGACCATCTTCTGGGAAGTATAGGTTTTGAACCTGAAAACTCTGTCTGTCTGTCTCTTAGTCCACAGAAAGAGCCACTAGCCCAGCCAGATCTCACGCTCAGATGGGGTGTTTTTGCCAGTCAAAGGTCTGCACAGCACACTAGGGATTGGGCGGCCTGAGACCCAAATGTTACATTGTAGATGGACTGTTTGCAGTTCTTGCTCCCCAGGACATGGGACTGTCTCAACTCCCTCCCCTACAGCATGAAAAAAAGACTCTTTCCAACCTTGGAGCAACTGGAGTGGGGGCGAGGGGAGCTGTTTGCATGTCTGCACTGCTCATGCCCAGGTGTCTGTGGGGGTCCGTGGCAGAGGCTGTAAGGTGCTAGGGGGCAGAAGGAGACTGTTTGAGAGGCAGGCTGCAGGCAGGGGAACCAGGAGTGTGTGCAGGTCTGTGTGTGTGGGTGTGGTGGCAGGGGGTTAGGGCAGGTCCCCGTGCTGGATGGTGAGATGGCAGCTGGGCTGGCCCTGGGCCCTCAGGGCTGAAGGGCACAAGCAGGGTGGCAGTAAAGTAGCGCAGGGAGGAACACAGTAGATGTTAGTTGGGAGCTGCGGGACAGAGGGTAAGGGGAAAGGGGGCATCCTTGAGGAGGGGTCAGGACTAGAGAGTGGGGGCAGCTGGAGGCATGGAAGGTCCCAGGAATCAGGGACTGACAGGAACAGATTCCTACACCCCCTCACTGGATAGAAGCTGCAGAAGCCAGAGCAGCAGCCCTGGATTGCCTAGGCCAAGGGCCCTGAGTGAGTCCCGCTGAGGATGAGGAAGAGGAGGAGGGGGTGTAGGAGGAGGAGGAGGAAGAGGAGGAGGAAGAGGAGAAAGAGGAGGAGGAAGAAGAGGAGGAGGAGGAGGCGGAGGAGGAGGAGGAGGGGCAGGAGGGCAGCTGTCAGTAGGCAACGGGATTAATAGAGGCCTCCATTACGGAGGCATGTGTCCAGGCAGGCACCCACCAACACTCAGGGGCAGCTCAGGGCACCCAGGGACTTGGTGTGGGTATCTCTGGGGCGGGGACTGTCAGTCAGTCAGCAAGACTGTGTGTCAGTGCACATGGTGGGACAGGGGCCTGGCGGACCTTGGTCCCCCGCCCTGGACTGTCAGATGCCAGCCCCATGCCCAGACACACACCAATCCGCCCATAGCCCCTTGGCCCGGCCGACCAGCACCTGCTTTGGCCTGGGGCTCTGTCTCTGGTGGCTGGCCACCACCCCTCAAGTCAAGTTCAGCATGGGGTCATGGCTGCTGGTCAACTGGATGGGCGGGGTCCCCGTGGCCTAGCAACCACAGGAGCCCTCTGTGATGTCCTAGCCCCTGGTAATCTGTGCTGGCCACACTGGCACTGGGCAGCCCAACTGCCCTGCCACTAGGTCAGGCAACAGCGCCCAGGCGCCTGGGCCCTGGCACAGAGGGACGGAAGGATGGCAAGACAGTGCTGACCGACGAGGGACCTCAGGGCTGGCAGCCAAGAGAAGACAGGTGGAAGTGCGCCCGGGATCCAGGGAGCCCAGGCCAGAGCTGCCTGCATGCCTGCCGGCCTTCCTGGATGTCTGTATGCTGCCTTTGTCCAGGTAGGTTTCTCAGGTCCCCTCCAATCCTGTCCTCTCCTGTCCTCACCATCCTGTCCCCTCTCCTTTCCTCCGCACTTTGCTTCTCTCCTTTGTCTGTCCTCTCTTCCAGGTGTCCTGCTCACCAGCTCCAGCACTTGTGATGGTTCTCCAGTGACAGCTGTTCGCAACCCCTTCCACCCCCTGCCTGCCCCTAATGTGACCCAGCTCACAGGGTCTCCGGCTCACCCCACCCAAACCCACACGCCCCAACACATTCCCTGGTTCAGCCCCTCTGCCCTATTCAGCCAAACTGGGCCTTTGCAACCTACCTATGCATCGTTGTTTCTCCTCACCATTCAAGGAGAGATCTCCTTTTGTACTTAGCTTGGTTGACTGGTGGATGGATGGATGGATGGATGGATGGATGGATGTATGGATGAATGGATGGATAGATGTATGGGTGGATGGATGGATGGATGGAAAGGTCAATGGATCGGTTTTGTAGAGGCAGATTACCATATAGGGGTACTGGAGTCCGCTGGTGTCAGATCCTTAGTCAATGTCAAATGTAAAACATTAATTCATCAATAACAAAAATGAATAAGCACCTAAATAAATAAATAAATATAAAAACTGGGTTAAAAAATACATGGTGTCTTTGCCTTTCTGCATATGGAATGCTGTGAGGATCTTAACAAGGAAAGCATTGTCCTGAGTAGCCCATTTGAAGTCGTGGAATATTTCCTTTTCCTTTTTCTTTTTTTTACTTTCTATTTTCTTGATTATTCACTGGAATAAATAGACAGGAATTGAGAGGGAAGGGAGGTAGAGAGAGTTTGAGACACAGAGAGAGACAACTGCAGCACTTCCGCACCACTTGTAAAGATTTCCCCTGGCAGGTGCGAACCCGGGTGTTGAAGCCCAGTCCTCCTGCATTGTAACATGAGTGCTTAACTGGGTGTGGCACACCTGGTACCCTTGATGGGACACTTTTTTTTAGCAATGAAAAGAAATTCTCGTGGCAAGGTAATAAATAAATGAAGAAGTAAATAAAAGTGCATTTACATTATCTCAGTGGAAACACACAGGGACATATACGTCTCTGTTACATGTATTACTTCTTCATGTATGGATTGATTGCCTCAAGAGGTTATTGCCACAGCTGAGTGCCTACACCACGAATAATCCACAGCTCCTGCACTCCATTTGTTCCCCTTTCGCTGCCCTTGTTGCTCGGTCACTGTGGTGGTTATTGTTGCGGTTGTTGTTGTTGTTGTTACTGACCTTGCATCTGACAGACACAAAAGGAGAGAGCAGAGGAAATACAGGGTGGGAGAGAAAGATAGAGCTCCTAAAGACCTGCTTCACCCCCTGTAAAGCGACTCCCCTGCAGGTGGCAGTCTGGGGGCCAGACCCCAAATCCTTCCACCTGTCCCCTCTATTCGTGATCGCCACAAGCCCTTAACCCTCTGACATACCGCCAAACCTCCCTGGATTTACTTTTGAAGGCAGTATCACCTGCCTCGTTTTGAATCCTCATTATCCTGAGGGTCAGTCCTGGAGACAGTGTCATGACACGACACATGGAGATCTCTGTTATCAGAGAGCACCTGGAACAGCAGCTGGGGCTCTAGTGCCCGGGCAGGAGCAACTCCCCATCCACCTTCCACGGAGTCCACCTGCCTGCATTTTGGTCCTTTTCCCTCCAAAAAAGATTTTTCCCTTTTTTAACTTTGAAACAGGCAGGAGACAGGTTACCCAGGCAGGGGAAAAAAAATAAAAAGCCTTTTTTTTTTTTTTTTTTTTTTTTTTTTACCAAAGTGAATGACCATCTTCTGGGAAGTATAGGTTTTGAACCTGAAAACTCTGTCTGTCTGTCTCTTAGTCCACAGAAAGAGCCACTAGGCCAGCCAGATCTCACGCTCAGATGGGGTGTTTTTGCCAGTCAAAGGTCTGCACAGCACACTAGGGATTGGGCGGCAGGAGACCCAAATGTTACATTGTAGATGGACTGTTTGCAGTTCTTGCTCCCCAGGACATTGGACTGTCTCAACTCCCTCCCCTACAGCATGAAAAAAAGACTCTTTCCAACCTTGGAGCAACTGGAGTGGGGGCGAGGGGAGCTGTTTGCATGTCTGCACTGCTCATGCCCAGGTGTCTGTGGGGGTCCGTGGCAGAGGCTGTAAGGTGCTAGGGGGCAGAAGGAGACTGTTTGAGAGGCAGGCTGCAGGCAGGGGAACCAGGAGTGTGTGCAGGTCTGTGTGTGTGGGTGTGGTGGCAGGGGGTTAGGGCAGGTCCCAGTGCTGGATGGTGAGATGGCAGCTGGGCTGGCCCTGGGCCCTCAGGGCTGAAGGGCAGAAGCAGGGTGGCAGTAAAGTAGCGCAGGGAGGAACACAGTAGATGTTAGTTGGGAACTGCGGGACAGAGGGTAAGGGGAAAGGGGGCATCCTTGAGGAGGGGTCAGGACTAGAGAGTGGGGGCAGCTGGAGGCATGGAAGGTCCCAGGAATCAGGGACTGACAGGAACAGATTCCTACACCCCCCCACTGGATAGAAGCTGCAGAAGCCAGAGCAGCAGCCCTGGATTGCCTAGGCCAAGGGCCCTGAGTGAGTCCCGCTGAGGATGAGGAAGAGGAGGAGGGGGTGTAGGAGGAGGAGGAGGAAGAGGAGGAGGAAGAGGAGAAAGAGGAGGAGGAAGAAGAGGAGGAGGAGGAGGCGGAGGAGGAGGAGGAGGGGCAGGAGGGCAGCTGTCAGTAGGCAACGGGATTAATAGAGGCCTCCATTACGGAGGCATGTGTCCAGGCAGGCACCCACCAACACTCAGGGGCAGCTCAGGGCACCCAGGAACTTGGTGTGGGTATCTCTGGGGCGGGGACTGTCAGTCAGTCAGCAAGACTGTGTGTCAGTGCACATGGTGGGACAGGGGCCTGGCGGAACTTGGTCCCCCGCCCTGGACTGTCAGATGCCAGCCCCATGCCCAGACACACACCAATCCGCCCATAGCCCCTTGGCCCGGCCGACCAGCACCTGCTTTGGCCTGGGGCTCTGTCTCTGGTGGCTGGCCACCACCCCTCAAGTCAAGTTCAGCATGGGGTCATGGCTGCTGGTCAACTGGATGGGCGGGGTCCCCGTGGCCTAGCAACCACAGGAGCCCTCTGTGATGTCCTAGCCCCTGGCAATCTGTGCTGGCCACACTGGCACTGGGCAGCCCAACTGCCCTGCCACTAGGTCAGGCAACAGCGCCCAGGCGCCTGGGCCCTGGCACAGAGGGACGGAAGGATGGCAAGACAGTGCTGACCGACGAGGGACCTCAGGGCTGGCAGCCAAGAGAAGACAGGTGGAGGTGCGCCCGGGATCCAGGGAGCCCAGGCCAGAGCTGCCTGCATGCCTGCCGGCCTTCCTGGATGTCTGTATGCTGCCTTTGTCCAGGTAGGTTTCTCAGGTCCCCTCCAATCCTGTCCTCTCCTGTCCTCACCAACCTGTCCCCTCTCCTTTCCTCCGCACTTTGCTTCTCTCCTTTGTCTGTCCTCTCTTCCAGGTGTCCTGCTCACCAGCTCCAGCACTTGTGATGGTTCTCCAGTGACAGCTGTTCGCAACCCCTTCCACCCCCTGCCTGCCCCTAATGTGACCCAGCTCACAGGGTCTCCGGCTCACCCCACCCAAACCCACACGCCCCAACACATTCCCTGGTTCAGCCCCTCTGCCCTATTCAGCCAAACTGGGCCTTTGCAACCTACCTATGCATCGTTGTTTCTCCTCACCATTCAAGGAGAGATCTCCTTTTGTACTTAGCTTGGTTGACTGGTGGATGGATGGATGGATGGATGGATGGATGGATGTATGGATGAATGGATGGATAGATGTATGGGTGGATGGATGGATGGATGGATGGAAAGGTCAATGGATCGGTTTTGTAGAGGCAGATTACCATATAGGGGTACTGGAGTCCGCTGGTGTCAGATCCTTAGTCAATGTCAAATGTAAAACATTAATTCATCAATAACAAAAATGAATAAGCACCTAAATAAATAAATAAATATAAAAACTGGGTTAAAAAATACATGGCGTCTTTGCCTTTCTGCATATGGAATGCTGTGAGGATCTTAACAAGGAAAGCATTGTCCTGAGTAGCCCATTTGAAGTCGTGGAATATTTCCTTTTCCTTTTTCTTTTTTTTACTTTCTATTTTCTTGATTATTCACTGGAATAAATAGACAGGAATTGAGAGGGAAGGGAGGTAGAGAGAGTTTGAGACACAGAGAGAGACAACTGCAGCACTTCCGCACCACTTGTAAAGATTTCCCCTGGCAGGTGCGAACCCGGGTGTTGAAGCCCAGTCCTCCTGCATTGTAACATGAGTGCTTAACTGGGTGTGGCACACCTGGTACCCTTGATGGGACACTTTTTTTTAGCAATGAAAAGAAATTCTCGTGGCAAGGTAATAAATAAATGAAGAAGTAAATAAAAGTACATTTACATTATCTCAGTGGAAACACACAGGGACATATACGTCTCTGTTACATGTATTACTTCTTCATGTATGGATTGATTGCCTCAAGAGGTTATTGCCACAGCTGAGTGCCTACACCACGAATAATCCACAGCTCCTGCACTCCATTTGTTCCCCTTTCGCTGCCCTTGTTGCTCGGTCACTGTGGTGGTTATTGTTGCGGTTGTTGTTGTTGTTGTTACTGACCTTGCATCTGACAGACACAAAAGGAGAGAGCAGAGGAAATACAGGGTGGGAGAGAAAGATAGAGCTCCTAAAGACCTGCTTCACCCCCTGTAAAGCGACTCCCCTGCAGGTGGCAGTCTGGGGGCCAGACCCCAAATCCTTCCACCTGTCCCCTCTATTCGTGATCGCCACAAGCCCTTAACCCTCTGACATACCGCCAAACCTTCCTGGATTTACTTTTGAAGGCAGTATCACCTGCCTCGTTTTGAATCCTCATTATCCTGAGGGTCAGTCCTGGAGACAGTGTCATGACACGACACATGGAGATCTCTGTTATCAGAGAGCACCTGGAACAGCAGCTGGGGCTCTAGTGCCCGGGCAGGAGCAACTCCCCATCCACCTTCCACGGAGTCCACCTGCCTGCATTTTGGTCCTTTTCCCTCCAAAAAAGATTTTTCCCTTTTTTAACTTTGAAACAGGCAGGAGACAGGTTACCCAGGCAGGGGAAAAAAATAAAAAGCCTTTTTTTTTTTTTTTTTTTTTTTTTTTTTTTTACCAAAGTGAATGACCATCTTCTGGGAAGTATAGGTTTTGAACCTGAAAACTCTGTCTGTCTGTCTCTTAGTCCACAGAAAGAGCCACTAGCCCAGCCAGATCTCACGCTCAGATGGGGTGTTTTTGCCAGTCAAAGGTCTGCACAGCACACTAGGGATTGGGCGGCCTGAGACCCAAATGTTACATTGTAGATGGACTGTTTGCAGTTCTTGCTCCCCAGGACATTGGACTGTCTCAACTCCCTCCCCTACAGCATGAAAAAAAGACTCTTTCCAACCTTGGAGCAACTGGAGTGGGGGCGAGGGGAGCTGTTTGCATGTCTGCACTGCTCATGCCCAGGTGTCTGTGGGGGTCCGTGGCAGAGGCTGTAAGGTGCTAGGGGGCAGAAGGAGACTGTTTGAGAGGCAGGCTGCAGGCAGGGGAACCAGGAGTGTGTGCAGGTCTGTGTGTGTGGGTGTGGTGGCAGGGGGTTAGGGCAGGTCCCCGTGCTGGATGGTGAGATGGCAGCTGGGCTGGCCCTGGGCCCTCAGGGCTGAAGGGCAGAAGCAGGGTGGCAGTAAAGTAGCGCAGGGAGGAACACAGTAGATGTTAGTTGGGAGCTGCAGGACAGAGGGTAAGGGGAAAGGGGGCATCCTTGAGGAGGGGTCAGGACTAGAGAGTGGGGGCAGCTGGAGGCATGGAAGGTCCCAGGAATCAGGGACTGACAGGAACAGATTCCTACACCCTCCCACTGGATAGAAGCTGCAGAAGCCAGAGCAGCAGCCCTGGATTGCCTAGGCCAAGGGCCCTGAGTGAGTCCCGCTGAGGATGAGGAAGAGGAGGAGGGGGTGTAGGAGGAGGAGGAGGAAGAGGAGGAGGAAGAGGAGAAAGAGGAGGAGGAAGAAGAGGAGGAGGAGGAGGCGGAGGAGGAGGAGGAGGGGCAGGAGGGCAGCTGTCAGTAGGCAACCGGATTAATAGAGGCCTCCATTACGGAGGCATGTGTCCAGGCAGGCACCCAACAACACTCAGGAGCAGCTCAGGGCACCCAGGGACTTGGTGTGGGTATCTCTGGGGCGGGGACTGTCAGTCAGTCAGCAAGACTGTGTGTCAGTGCACATGGTGGGACAGGGGCCTCTCGACCTTGGTCCCCCGCCCTGGACTGTCAGATGCCAGCCCCATGCCCAGACACACACCAATCCGCCCATAGCCCCTTGGCCTGGCCGACCAGCACCTGCTTTGGCCTGGGGCTCTGTCTCTGGTGGCTGGCCACCACCCCTCAAGTCAAGTTCAGCATGGGGTCATGGCTGCTGGTCAACTGGATGGGCGGGGTCCCCGTGGCCTAGCAACCACAGGAGCCCTCTGTGATGTCCTAGCCCCTGGCAATCTGTGCTGGCCACACTGGCACTGGGCAGCCCAACTGCCCTGCCACTAGGTCAGGCAACAGCGCCCAGGCGCCTGGGCCCTGGCACAGAGGGACGGAAGGATGGCAAGACAGTGCTGACCGACGAGGGACCTCAGGGCTGGCAGCCAAGAGAAGACAGGTGGAGGTGCGCCCGGGATCCAGGGAGCCCAGGCCAGAGCTGCCTGCATGCCTGCCGGCCTTCCTGGATGTCTGTATGCTGCCTTTGTCCAGGTAGGTTTCTCAGGTCCCCTCCAATCCTGTCCTCTCCTGTCCTCACCATCCTGTCCCCTCTCCTTTCCTCCGCACTTTGCTTCTCTCCTTTGTCTGTCCTCTCTTCGAGGTGTCCTGCTCACCAGCTCCAGCACTTGTGATGGTTCTCCAGTGACAACTGTTCGCAACCCCTTCCAACCCCTGCCTGCCCCTAATGTGACCCAGCTCACAGGGTCTCCGGCTCACCCCACCCAAACCCACACGCCCCAACACATTCCCTGGTTCAGCCCCTCTGCCCTATTCAGCCAAACTGGGCCTTTGCAACCTACCTATGCATCGTTGTTTCTCCTCACCATTCAAGGAGAGATCTCCTTTTGTACTTAGCTTGGTTGACTGGTGGATGGATGGATGGATGGATGGATGGATGGATGGATGTATGGATGAATGGATGGATAGATGTATGGGTGGATGGATGGATGGATGGAAAGGTCAATGGATCGGTTTTGTAGAGGCAGATTACCATATAGGGGTACTGGAGTCCGCTGGTGTCAGATCCTTAGTCAATGTCAAATGTAAAACATTAATTCATCAATAACAAAAATGAATAAGCACCTAAATAAATAAATAAATATAAAAACTGGGTTAAAAAATACATGGCGTCTTTGCCTTTCTGCATATGGAATGCTGTGAGGATCTTAACAAGGAAAGCATTGTCCTGAGTAGCCCATTTGAAGTCGTGGAATATTTCCTTTTCCTTTTTCTTTTTTTTACTTTCTATTTTCTTGATTATTCACTGGAATAAATAGACAGGAATTGAGAGGGAAGGGAGGTAGAGAGAGTTTGAGACACAGAGAGAGACAACTGCAGCACTTCTGCACCTCTTGTAAAGATTTCCCCTGGCAGGTGCGAACCCGGGTGTTGAAGCCCAGTCCTCCTGCATTGTAACATGAGTGCTTAACTGGGTGTGGCACACCTGGTACCCTTGATGGGACACTTTTTTTTAGCAATGAAAAGAAATTCTCGTGGCAAGGTAATAAATAAATGAAGAAGTAAATAAAAGTGCATTTACATTATCTCAGTGGAAACACACAGGGACATATACGTCTCTGTTACATGTATTACTTCTTCATGTATGGATTGATTGCCTCAAGAGGTTATTGCCACAGCTGAGTGCCTACACCACGAATAATCCACAGCTCCTGCACTCCATTTGTTCCCCTTTCGCTGCCCTTGTTGCTCAGTCACTGTGGTGGTTATTGTTGCAGTTGTTGTTGTTGTTGTTACTGACCTTGCATCTGACAGACACAAAAGGAGAGAGCAGAGGAAATACAGGGTGGGAGAGAAAGATAGAGCTCCTAAAGACCTGCTTCACCCCCTGTAAAGCGACTCCCCTGCAGGTGGCAGTCTGGGGGCCAGACCCCAAATCCTTCCACCTGTCCCCTCTATTCGTGATCGCCACAAGCCCTTAACCCTCTGACATACCGCCAAACCTCCCTGGATTTACTTTTGAAGGCAGTATCACCTGCCTCGTTTTGAATCCTCATTATCCTGAGGGTCAGTCCTGGAGACAGTGTCATGACACGACACATGGAGATCTCTGTTATCAGAGAGCACCTGGAACAGCAGCTGGGGCTCTAGTGCCCGGGCAGGAGCAACTCCCCATCCACCTTCCACGGAGTCCACCTGCCTGCATTTTGGTCCTTTTCCCTCCAAAAAAGATTTTTCCCTTTTTTAACTTTGAAACAGGCAGGAGACAGGTTACCCAGGCAGGGGAAAAAAAATAAAAAGCCTTTTTTTTTTTTTTTTTTACCAAAGTGAATGACCATCTTCTGGGAAGTATAGGTTTTGAACCTGAAAACTCTGTCTGTCTGTCTCTTAGTCCACAGAAAGAGCCACTAGCCCAGCCAGATCTCACGCTCAGATGGGGTGTTTTTGCCAGTCAAAGGTCTGCACAGCACACTAGGGATTGGGCGGCCTGAGACCCAAATGTTACATTGTAGATGGACTGTTTGCAGTTCTTGCTCCCCAGGACATTGGACTGTCTCAACTCCCTCCCCTACAGCATGAAAAAAAGACTCTTTCCAACCTTGGAGCAACTGGAGTGGGGGCGAGGGGAGCTGTTTGCATGTCTGCACTGCTCATGCCCAGGTGTCTGTGGGGGTCCGTGGCAGAGGCTGTAAGGTGCTAGGGGGCAGAAGGAGACTGTTTGAGAGGCAGGCTGCAGGCAGGGGAACCAGGAGTGTGTGCAGGTCTGTGTGTGTGGGTGTGGTGGCAGGGGGTTAGGGCAGGTCCCCGTGCTGGATGGTGAGATGGCAGCTGGGCTGGCCCTGGGCCCTCAGGGCTGAAGGGCAGAAGCAGGGTGGCAGTAAAGTAGCGCAGGGAGGAACACAGTAGATGTTAGTTGGGAGCTGCGGGACAGAGGGTAAGGGGAAAGGGGGCATCCTTGAGGAGGGGTCAGGACTAGAGAGTGGGGGCAGCTGGAGGCATGGAAGGTCCCAGGAATCAGGGACTGACAGGAACAGATTCCTACACCCCCCCCACTGGATAGAAGCTGCAGAAGCCAGAGCAGCAGCCCTGGATTGCCTAGGCCAAGGGCCCTGAGTGAGTCCCGCTGAGGATGAGGAAGAGGAGGAGGGGGTGTAGGAGGAGGAGGAGGAGGAAGAGGAGGAGGAAGAGGAGAAAGAGGAGGAGGAAGAAGAGGAGGAGGAGGAGGCGGAGGAGGAGGAGGAGGGGCAGGAGGGCAGCTGTCAGTAGGCAACGGGATTAATAGAGGCCTCCATTACGGAGGCATGTGTCCAGGCAGGCACCCACCAACACTCAGGGGCAGCTCAGGGCACCCAGGGACTTGGTGTGGGTATCTCTGGGGCGGGGACTGTCAGTCAGTCAGCAAGACTGTGTGTCAGTGCACATGGTGGGACAGGGGCCTGGCGGAACTTGGTCCCCCGCCCTGGACTGTCAGATGCCAGCCCCATGCCCAGACACACACCAATCCGCCCATAGCCCCTTGGCCCGGCCGACCAGCACCTGCTTTGGCCTGGGGCTCTGTCTCTGGTGGCTGGCCACCACCCCTCAAGTCAAGTTCAGCATGGGGTCATGGCTGCTGGTCAACTGGATGGGCGGGGTCCCCGTGGCCTAGCAACCACAGGAGCCCTCTGTGATGTCCTAGCCCCTGGCAATCTGTGCTGGCCACACTGGCACTGGGCAGCCCAACTGCCCTGCCACTAGGTCAGGCAACAGCGCCCAGGCGCCTGGGCCCTGGCACAGAGGGACGGAAGGATGGCAAGACAGTGCTGACCGACGAGGGACCTCAGGGCTGGCAGCCAAGAGAAGACAGGTGGAGGTGCGCCCGGGATCCAGGGAGCCCAGGCCAGAGCTGCCTGCATGCCTGCCGGCCTTCCTGGATGTCTGTATGCTGCCTTTGTCCAGGTAGGTTTCTCAGGTCCCCTCCAATCCTGTCCTCTCCTGTCCTCTCCTGTCCTCACCATCCTGTCCCCTCTCCTTTCCTCCGCACTTTGCTTCTCTCCTTTGTCTGTCCTCTCTTCCAGGTGTCCTGCTCACCAGCTCCAGCACTTGTGATGGTTCTCCAGTGACAGCTGTTCGCAACCCCTTCCACCCCCTGCCTGCCCCTAATGTGACCCAGCTCACAGGGTCTCCGGCTCACCCCACCCAAACCCACACGCCCCAACACATTCCCTGGTTCAGCCCCTCTGCCCTATTCAGCCAAACTGGGCCTTTGCAACCTACCTATGCATCGTTGTTTCTCCTCACCATTCAAGGAGAGATCTCCTTTTGTACTTAGCTTGGTTGACTGGTTGATGGATGGATGGATGGATGGATGGATGGATGTATGGATGAATGGATGGATAGATGTATGGGTGGATGGATGGATGGATGGAAAGGTCAATGGATCGGTTTTGTAGAGGCAGATTACCATATAGGGGTACTGGAGTCCGCTGGTGTCAGATCCTTAGTCAATGTCAAATGTAAAACATTAATTCATCAATAACAAAAATGAATAAGCACCTAAATAAATAAATAAATAAATATAAAAACTGGGTTAAAAAATACATGGCGTCTTTGCCTTTCTGCATATGGAATGCTGTGAGGATCTTAACAAGGAAAGCATTGTCCTGAGTAGCCCATTTGAAGTCGTGGAATATTTCCTTTTCCTTTTTCTTTTTTTTACTTTCTATTTTCTTGATTATTCACTGGAATAAATAGACAGGAATTGAGAGGGACGGGAGGTAGAGAGAGTTTGAGACACAGAGAGAGACAACTGCAGCACTTCTGCACCTCTTGTAAAGATTTCCCCTGGCAGGTGCGAACCCGGGTGTTGAAGCCCAGTCCTCCTGCATTGTAACATGAGTGCTTAACTGGGTGTGGCACACCTGGTACCCTTGATGGGACACTTTTTTTTAGCAATGAAAAGAAATTCTCGTGGCAAGGTAATAAATAAATGAAGAAGTAAATAAAAGTGCATTTACATTATCTCACTGGAAACACACAGGGACATATACGTCTCTGTTACATGTATTACTTCTTCATGTATGGATTGATTGCCTCAAGAGGTTATTGCCACAGCTGAGTGCCTGCACCACGAATAATCCACAGCTCCTGCACTCCATTTGTTCCCCTTTCGCTGCCCTTGTTGCTTGGTCACTGTGGTGGTTATTGTTGCGGTTGTTGTTGTTGTTGTTACTGACCTTGCATCTGACAGACACAAAAGGAGAGAGCAGAGGAAATACAGGGTGGGAGAGAAAGATAGAGCTCCTAAAGACCTGCTTCACCCCCTGTAAAGCGACTCCCCTGCAGGTGGCAGTCTGGGGGCCAGACCCCAAATCCTTCCACCTGTCCCCTCTATTCGTGATCGACACAAGCCCTTAACCCTCTGACATACCGCCAAACCTCCCTGGATTTACTTTTGAAGGCAGTATCACCTGCCTCGTTTTGAATCCTCATTATCCTGAGGTTCAGTGCTGGAGACAGTGTCATGACACGACACACGGAGATCTCTGGTATCAGAGAGCACGTGGAACAGCAGCTGGGGCTCTAGTGCCAGGGCAGGAGCAACTCCTCATCCACCCTCCACGGAGTCCACCTGCCTGCATTTTGGTCCTTTTCCCTCCAAAAAAGATTTTTCCCTTTTTTCACTTTGAAACTGGCAGCAGACAGGTTACCCAGGCAGGGCGAAAAAAATAAAAAGCCTTTTTTTTTTTTTTTTTTTTAAACCGAAGTGAATGACCATCTTCTGGAAAGTATAGGTTTTGAACCTGAAAACTCTGTCTGTCTGTCTCTTAGTCCACAGAAAGAGCCACTAGCCCAGCCATATCTCACGCTCAGATGGGGTGTTTTTGCCAGTCAAAGGTCTGCACAGCACACTAGGGATTGGGCGGCAGGAGACCCAAATGTTACAATGTAGATGGACTGTTTGCAGTTCTTGCTCCCCAGGACATTGGACTGTCTCAACTCCCTCCCCTACAGCATGAAAAAAAGACTCTTGACAACCTTGGAGCAAATGGAGTGGGGGTGAGGGGAGCTGTTTGCATGTCTGCGCTGCTGATGCCCAGGTGTCTGTGGGGGGCCGTGGCACAGGCTGTAAGGGGGCTAGGGGGCAGAAGGAGACTGTTTGAGAGGCAGGCTACAGGCAGGGGAGCCCGTGAGTGTGTGCAGGGCTGTGTGTGTGGGTGTGGTGGCAGGGGGTAAGGGCAGGTCCCCCTCTGGATGGTGAGATGGCAGCTGGGCTGGCCCTGGGCCCTCAGGGCTGAAGGGCAGAAGCAGGGTGGCAGTAAAGTAGCACAGGGAAGCACACAGTAGATGTTAGTTGGGGAGCTGGGGGACAGAGGGCAAGGGGAAAGGGGGCATCCTTGAGGAGGGGTATGGACTAGAGAGTGGGGGGAGCTGGAGGCATGGAAGGTCCCAGGAATCAGGGACTGACAGGAACAGATTCCTGCACCCACCCACTGGATAGAAGCTGCAGCAGCCAGAGCAGCAGCCCTGGCTTGCCTAGGCCAAGGGCCCTGATTGAGTCCCTCTGAGGATGAGGAAGAAGAGGAGGAGGTAGAGGAGGAGGAGGAGAAGGAGGAGGAGGAGGAGGAGGAGGAAGAGGAGGAGGAAGAAGAGGAGGAGGAGTAGGAGGGGCAGGAGGGCAGCTGTCAGTAGGCAACGGGATTAATAGAGGTCTCCATTATGGAGGCAGGTGTCCAGGCAGGCACCCAGCAACCCTCAGGGGCAGCTCAGGGCACCCAGGGACCTGGTGTGGGTATCTCTGGGGCGGGAACTGTCAGTCAGTCAGCAAGACTGTGTGTCAGTGCACATGGTGGGACAGGGGCCTGGCGGACCTTGGTCCCCAGCCCTGGGCTGTCAGATGCCAGCCCCATGCCCAGACACACACCAATCTGCCCATAGCCCCTTGGCCCGGCCGACCAGCACCTGCTTTGCCCTGGGGCTCTGGCTCTGGTGGCTGGCCACCACCCCTCAGGTCAAGTTCAGCGTGGGGGTCATGGCTGCTGGTCAACTGGATGGGCAGGGTCCCCGTAGCCTAGCAACCACAGGAGCCCTCTGTGATGTCCTAGCCCCTGGCAATCTGTGCTGGCCACACTGGCACTGGGTAGCCCAACTGCCCTGCCACTAGGTCAGGCAACAGCGCCCAGACGCCTGGGCCCTGGCACAGAGGGACGGAAGGATGGGAAGACAGTGCTGACCGAAGAGGGACCTCAGGGCTGGCAGCCAAGAGAAGACAGGTGGAGGTGTGCCCGGGATCCAGGGAGCCCAGGCCAGAGCTGCCTGCATGCCTGCCTGCCTTCCTGGATGTCTGTATGCTGCCTTTGTCCAGGTAGGTTTCTCAGGTCCCCTCCACTCCTGTCCTCTCCTGTCCTCTCCTGTCCTCACCATCCTCTCCCCTCTCCTCTCCTCTGCACTTTGCTTCTCTCCTTTGTCTGTCCTCTCTTCCAGGTGCCCTGCTCACCAGCTCCAGCACTTGTGATGGTTCTCCAGTGACAGCTGTTCGCATCCCCTTCCACCCGCTGCCTGCCCCTAATGTGACCCAGCTCACAGGGTCTCCGGCTCACTCCACCCAAACCCACACGCCCCAACACATTCCCTGGTTCAGCCTCTCTGCCCTATTCAGCCAAACTGGCCCCTTTGCAACCTACCTGTGCATCGTTGATTCTCTTCACCATTCAAGGAGAGATCTCCTTTTGTACTTAGCTTGGTTGACTGCTGGATGGATGGATGGATGGATGGATGGATGGATGGATGGATAGATGGATGGGTGGATGGATGGATGGACAGGTCAATGGATCGGTTTTGTAGAGGGAGAGTACCATCTAGGGGTACTGGAGACCCCTGGTGTCAGATCCTTAGTCAATGTCAAATGTAAAACATTAATTCAACAATAACAAAAGTGAGTAAGCACCTAAATAAATAAACAAATAAATAAATATAAAATCTGTGTTAAAAAATACATGGTGTCTTTGCCTTTCTGCATATGGAATGCTGTGAGGATCTTAACAAGGAAAGCATTTTCCTGAGTAGCCCATTTGAAGTCGTGGCATATTTCCTTTTCCTTTTTCTTTTATTACTTTCTATTTTCTTGATTATTCACTGGAATAAATAGATAGGAATTGAGAGGGAAGGGAGGGAGAGAGAGTTTGAGACACAGAGAGAAACACCTGCAGCACTTCTGCACCACTTGTAAAGATTTCCCCTGGCAGGTGGGGACCAGGGTGTTGAAGCCCAGTCCTCCTGCATTGTAACATGAGTGCTTAACTGGGTGTGGCACCACCTGGTACCCTTGAAGGGGCACTTTTTTTTAGCAATGAAAAGAAATTCTCGTGGCAAGGTAATAAATAAATGAAGAAGTAATTAAAAGTGCATTTACATTAACTCAGTGGAAACACACTGGGACATATAAGTCTCTGTTACCTGTATTACTTCTTCATTTATGGATTGATTGCCTCAAGGGGTTATTGCCACAGCTGAGTGCCTGCACCACGAATAATCCACAGCTCCTGCACTCCATTTGTTCCCCTTTCGCTGCCCTTGTTGCTTGGTCACTGTGGTGGTTATTGTTGTTGTTGTTGTTGTTGTTGTTGTTGTTACTGACCTTGCATCTGACAGACACAAAAGGAGAGAGCAGAGGAAATACAGGGTGGGAGAGAAAGATAGAACTCCTAAAGACCTGCTTCACCCCCTGTAAAGCGACTCCCCGGCAGGTGGCGGTCTGGGGGCCAGACCCCAGATCCTTCCACCTGTCCCCTTTTCGTGAGCGCCACAAGCCCTTAACCCTCTGACATACCGCCAAACCTCCCTGGATTTACTTTTGAAGGCAATATGACCTGCCTCGTTTTGAATCCTCATTATCCTGAGGGTCAGTGCTGGAGACAGTGTCATGACACGACACACGGAGATCTCTGTTATCAGAGAGCACCTGGAACAGCAGCTGGGGCTCTAGTGCCAGGGCAGGAGCAACTCCTCATCCACCCTCCACGGAGTCCACCTGCCTGCATTTTGGTCCTTTTCCCTCCAAAAAGGATTTTTCCCTTTTTTCACTTTGAAACTGGCAGCAGACAGGTTACCCAGGCAGGACGAAAAAAATAAAAAGCCTTTTTTTTTTTTTTTTTTTTTTTAAACCGAAGTGAATGACCATCTTCTGGAAAGTATAGGTTTTGAACCTGAAAACTCTGTCTGTCTGTCTCTTAGTCCACAGAAAGAGCCACTAGCCCAGCCATATCTCACGCTCAGATGGGGTGTTTTTGCCAGTCAAAGGTCTGCACAGCACACTAGGGATTGGGCGGCAGGAGACCCAAATGTTACAATGTAGATGGACTGTTTGCAGTTCTTGCTCCCCAGGACATTGGACTGTCTCAACTCCCTCCCCTACAGCATGAAAAAAAGACTCTTGACAACCTTGGAGCAAATGGAGTGGGGGTGAGGGGAGCTGTTTGCATGTCTGCGCTGCTGATGCCCAGGTGTCTGTGGGGGGCCGTGGCACAGGCTGTAAGGGGGCTAGGGGGCAGAAGGAGACTGTTTGAGAGGCAGGCTACAGGCAGGGGAGCCCGTGAGTGTGTGCAGGGCTGTGTGTGTGGGTGTGGTGGCAGGGGGTAAGGGCAGGTCCCCCTCTGGATGGTGAGATGGCAGCTGGGCTGGCCCTGGGCCCTCAGGGCTGAAGGGCAGAAGCAGGGTGGCAGTAAAGTAGCACAGGGAAGCACACAGTAGATGTTAGTTGGGGAGCTGGGGGACAGAGGGCAAGGGGAAAGGGGGCATCCTTGAGGAGGGGTATGGACCAGAGAGTGGGGGGAGCTGGAGGCATGGAAGGTCCCAGGAATCAGGGACTGACAGGAACAGATTCCTGCACCCACCCACTGGATAGAAGCTGCAGCAGCCAGAGCAGCAGCCCTGGCTTGCCTAGGCCAAGGGCCCTGATTGAGTCCCTCTGAGGATGAGGAAGAAGAGGAGGAGGTAGAGGAGGAGGAGGAGAAGGAGGAGGAGGAGGAGGAGGAGGAGGAGGAGGAGGAAGAGGAGGAGGAAGAAGAGGAGGAGGAGTAGGAGGGGCAGGAGGGCAGCTGTCAGTAGGCAACGGGATTAATAGAGGCCTCCATTACGGAGGCAGGTGTCCAGGCAGGCACCCAGCAACCCTCAGGGGCAGCTCAGGGCACCCAGGGACCTGGTGTGGGTATCTCTGGGGCGGGAACTGTCAGTCAGTCAGCAAGACTGTGTGTCAGTGCACATGGTGGGACAGGGGCCTGGCGGACCTTGGTCCCCAGCCCTGGGCTGTCAGATGCCAGCCCCATGCCCAGACACACACCAATCTGCCCATAGCCCCTTGGCCCGGCCGACCAGCACCTGCTTTGCCCTGGGGCTCTGGCTCTGGTGGCTGGCCACCACCCCTCAGGTCAAGTTCAGCGTGGGGGTCATGGCTGCTGGTCAACTGGATGGGCAGGGTCCCCGTAGCCTAGCAACCACAGGAGCCCTCTGTGATGTCCTAGCCCCTGGCAATCTGTGCTGGCCAAACTGGCACTGGGTAGCCCAACTGCCCTGCCACTAGGTCAGGCAACAGCGCCCAGATGCCTGGGCCCTGGCACAGAGGGACGGAAGGATGGGAAGACAGTGCTGACCGAAGAGGGACCTCAGGGCTGGCAGCCAAGAGAAGACAGGTGGAGGTGTGCCCGGGATCCAGGGAGCCCAGGCCAGAGCTGCCTGCATGCCTGCCTGCCTTCCTGGATGTCTGTATGCTGCCTTTGTCCAGGTAGGTTTCTCAGGTCCCCTCCACTCCTGTCCTCTCCTGTCCTCTCCTGTCCTCACCATCCTCTCCCCTCTCCTCTCCTCTGCACTTTGCTTCTCTCCTTTGTCTGTCCTCTCTTCCAGGTGCCCTGCTCACCAGCTCCAGCACTTGTGATGGTTCTCCAGTGACAGCTGTTCGCATCCCCTTCCACCCGCTGCCTGCCCCTAATGTGACCCAGCTCACAGGGTCTCCGGCTCACTCCACCCAAACCCACACGCCCCAACACATTCCCTGGTTCAGCCTCTCTGCCCTATTCAGCCAAACTGGCCCCTTTGCAACCTACCTGTGCATCGTTGATTCTCTTCACCATTCAAGGAGAGATCTCCTTTTGTACTTAGCTTGGTTGACTGCTGGATGGATGGATGGATGGATGGATGGATGGATGGATGGATGGATAGATGGATGGGTGGATGGATGGATGGACAGGTCAATGGATCGGTTTTGTAGAGGGAGAGTACCATCTAGGGGTACTGGAGACCCCTGGTGTCAGATCCTTAGTCAATGTCAAATGTAAAACATTAATTCAACAATAACAAAAGTGAGTAAGCACCTAAATAAATAAACAAATAAATAAATATAAAATCTGTGTTAAAAAATACATGGTGTCTTTGCCTTTCTGCATATGGAATGCTGTGAGGATCTTAACAAGGAAAGCATTTTCCTGAGTAGCCCATTTGAAGTCGTGGCATATTTCCTTTTCCTTTTTCTTTTATTACTTTCTATTTTCTTGATTATTCACTGGAATAAATAGATAGGAATTGAGAGGGAAGGGAGGGAGAGAGAGTTTGAGACACAGAGAGAAACACCTGCAGCACTTCTGCACCACTTGTAAAGATTTCCCCTGGCAGGTGGGGACCAGGGTGTTGAAGCCCAGTCCTCCTGCATTGTAACATGAGTGCTTAACTGGGTGTGGCACCACCTGGTACCCTTGAAGGGGCACTTTTTTTTAGCAATGAAAAGAAATTCTCGTGGCAAGGTAATAAATAAATGAAGAAGTAATTAAAAGTGCATTTACATTAACTCAGTGGAAACACACTGGGACATATAAGTCTCTGTTACCTGTATTACTTCTTCATTTATGGATTGATTGCCTCAAGGGGTTATTGCCACAGCTGAGTGCCTGCACCACGAATAATCCACAGCTCCTGCACTCCATTTGTTCCCCTTTCGCTGCCCTTGTTGCTTGGTCACTGTGGTGGTTATTGTTGTTGTTGTTGTTGTTGTTGTTGTTGTTACTGACCTTGCATCTGACAGACACAAAAGGAGAGAGCAGAGGAAATACAGGGTGGGAGAGAAAGATAGAACTCCTAAAGACCTGCTTCACCCCCTGTAAAGCGACTCCCCGGCAGGTGGCGGTCTGGGGGCCAGACCCCAGATCCTTCCACCTGTCCCCTTTTCGTGAGCGCCACAAGCCCTTAACCCTCTGACATACCGCCAAACCTCCCTGGATTTACTTTTGAAGGCAATATGACCTGCCTCGTTTTGAATCCTCATTATCCTGAGGGTCAGTGCTGGAGACAGTGTCATGACACGACACACGGAGATCTCTGGTATCAGAGAGCACCTGGAACAGCAGCTGGGGCTCTAGTGCCAGGGCAGGAGCAACTCCTCATCCACCCTCCACGGAGTCCACCTGCCTGCATTTTGGTCCTTTTCCCTCCAAAAAAGATTTTTCCCTTTTTTCACTTTGAGACTGGCAGCAGACAGGTTACCCAGGCAGGACGAAAAAAATAAAAAGCCTTTTTTTTTTTTTTTTTTTAAACCGAAGTGAATGACCATCTTCTGGAAAGTATAGGTTTTGAACCTGAAAACTCTGTCTGTCTGTCTCTTAGTCCACAGAAAGAGCCACTAGCCCAGCCATATCTCACGCTCAGATGGGGTGTTTTTGCCAGTCAAAGGTCTGCACAGCACACTAGGGATTGGGCGGCAGGAGACCCAAATGTTACAATGTAGATGGACTGTTTGCAGTTCTTGCTCCCCAGGACATTGGACTGTCTCAACTCCCTCCCCTACAGCATGAAAAAAAGACTCTTGACAACCTTGGAGCAAATGGAGTGGGGGTGAGGGGAGCTGTTTGCATGTCTGCGCTGCTGATGCCCAGGTGTCTGTGGGGGGCCGTGGCACAGGCTGTAAGGGGGCTAGGGGGCAGAAGGAGACTGTTTGAGAGGCAGGCTACAGGCAGGGGAGCCCGTGAGTGTGTGCAGGGCTGTGTGTGTGGGTGTGGTGGCAGGGGGTAAGGGCAGGTCCCCCTCTGGATGGTGAGATGGCAGCTGGGCTGGCCCTGGGCCCTCAGGGCTGAAGGGCAGAAGCAGGGTGGCAGTAAAGTAGCACAGGGAAGCACACAGTAGATGTTAGTTGGGGAGCTGGGGGACAGAGGGCAAGGGGAAAGGGGGCATCCTTGAGGAGGGGTATGGACTAGAGAGTGGGGGGAGCTGGAGGCATGGAAGGTCCCAGGAATCAGGGACTGACAGGAACAGATTCCTGCACCCACCCACTGGATAGAAGCTGCAGCAGCCAGAGCAGCAGCCCTGGCTTGCCTAGGCCAAGGGCCCTGATTGAGTCCCTCTGAGGATGAGGAAGAAGAGGAGGAGGTAGAGGAGGAGGAGGAGAAGGAGGAGGAGGAGGAGGAGGAGGAGGAGGAGGAGGAAGAGGAGGAGGAAGAAGAGGAGGAGGAGTAGGAGGGGCAGGAGGGCAGCTGTCAGTAGGCAACGGGATTAATAGAGGCCTCCATTACGGAGGCAGGTGTCCAGGCAGGCACCCAGCAACCCTCAGGGGCAGCTCAGGGCACCCAGGGACCTGGTGTGGGTATCTCTGGGGCGGGAACTGTCAGTCAGTCAGCAAGACTGTGTGTCAGTGCACATGGTGGGACAGGGGCCTGGCGGACCTTGGTCCCCAGCCCTGGGCTGTCAGATGCCAGCCCCATGCCCAGACACACACCAATCTGCCCATAGCCCCTTGGCCCGGCCGACCAGCACCTGCTTTGCCCTGGGGCTCTGGCTCTGGTGGCTGGCCACCACCCCTCAGGTCAAGTTCAGCGTGGGGGTCATGGCTGCTGGTCAACTGGATGGGCAGGGTCCCCGTAGCCTAGCAACCACAGGAGCCCTCTGTGATGTCCTAGCCCCTGGCAATCTGTGCTGGCCAAACTGGCACTGGGTAGCCCAACTGCCCTGCCACTAGGTCAGGCAACAGCGCCCAGATGCCTGGGCCCTGGCACAGAGGGACGGAAGGATGGGAAGACAGTGCTGACCGAAGAGGGACCTCAGGGCTGGCAGCCAAGAGAAGACAGGTGGAGGTGTGCCCGGGATCCAGGGAGCCCAGGCCAGAGCTGCCTGCATGCCTGCCTGCCTTCCTGGATGTCTGTATGCTGCCTTTGTCCAGGTAGGTTTCTCAGGTCCCCTCCACTCCTGTCCTCTCCTGTCCTCTCCTGTCCTCACCATCCTCTCCCCTCTCCTCTCCTCTGCACTTTGCTTCTCTCCTTTGTCTGTCCTCTCTTCCAGGTGCCCTGCTCACCAGCTCCAGCACTTGTGATGGTTCTCCAGTGACAGCTGTTCGCATCCCCTTCCACCCGCTGCCTGCCCCTAATGTGACCCAGCTCACAGGGTCTCCGGCTCACTCCACCCAAACCCACACGCCCCAACACATTCCCTGGTTCAGCCTCTCTGCCCTATTCAGCCAAACTGGCCCCTTTGCAACCTACCTGTGCATCGTTGATTCTCTTCACCATTCAAGGAGAGATCTCCTTTTGTACTTAGCTTGGTTGACTGCTGGATGGATGGATGGATGGATGGATGGATGGATGGATGGATAGATGGATGGGTGGATGGATGGATGGACAGGTCAATGGATCGGTTTTGTAGAGGGAGAGTACCATCTAGGGGTACTGGAGACCCCTGGTGTCAGATCCTTAGTCAATGTCAAATGTAAAACATTAATTCAACAATAACAAAAGTGAGTAAGCACCTAAATAAATAAACAAATAAATAAATATAAAATCTGTGTTAAAAAATACATGGTGTCTTTGCCTTTCTGCATATGGAATGCTGTGAGGATCTTAACAAGGAAAGCATTTTCCTGAGTAGCCCATTTGAAGTCGTGGCATATTTCCTTTTCCTTTTTCTTTTATTACTTTCTATTTTCTTGATTATTCACTGGAATAAATAGATAGGAATTGAGAGGGAAGGGAGGGAGAGAGAGTTTGAGACACAGAGAGAAACACCTGCAGCACTTCTGCACCACTTGTAAAGATTTCCCCTGGCAGGTGGGGACCAGGGTGTTGAAGCCCAGTCCTCCTGCATTGTAACATGAGTGCTTAACTGGGTGTGGCACCACCTGGTACCCTTGAAGGGGCACTTTTTTTTAGCAATGAAAAGAAATTCTCGTGGCAAGGTAATAAATAAATGAAGAAGTAATTAAAAGTGCATTTACATTAACTCAGTGGAAACACACTGGGACATATAAGTCTCTGTTACCTGTATTACTTCTTCATTTATGGATTGATTGCCTCAAGGGGTTATTGCCACAGCTGAGTGCCTGCACCACGAATAATCCACAGCTCCTGCACTCCATTTGTTCCCCTTTCGCTGCCCTTGTTGCTTGGTCACTGTGGTGGTTATTGTT
This sequence comes from Erinaceus europaeus, assembly GCF_950295315.1. Taxonomy (NCBI): domain Eukaryota; kingdom Metazoa; phylum Chordata; class Mammalia; order Eulipotyphla; family Erinaceidae; genus Erinaceus; species Erinaceus europaeus. The sequence goes on from NW_026647934.1 coordinate 66,384, forward strand.
GTTGTTGTTGTTGTTGTTGTTGTTACTGACCTTGCATCTGACAGACACAAAAGGAGAGAGCAGTGGAAATACAGGGTGGGAGAGAAAGATAGAACTCCTAAAGACCTGCTTCACCCCCTGTAAAGCGACTCCCCGGCAGGTGGCGGTCTGGGGGCCAGACCCCAGATCCTTCCACCTGTCCCCTTTTCGTGAGCGCCACAAGCCCTTAACCCTCTGACATACCGCCAAACCTCCCTGGATTTACTTTTGAAGGCAATATGACCTGCCTCGTTTTGAATCCTCATTATCCTGAGGGTCAGTGCTGGAGACAGTGTCATGACACGACACACGGAGATCTCTGTTATCAGAGAGCACCTGGAACAGCAGCTGGGGCTCTAGTGCCAGGGCAGGAGCAACTCCTCATCCACCCTCCACGGAGTCCACCTGCCTGCATTTTGGTCCTTTTCCCTCCAAAAAAGATTTTTCCCTTTTTTCACTTTGAAACTGGCAGCAGACAGGTTACCCAGGCAGGACGAAAAAAATAAAAAGCCTTTTTTTTTTTTTTTTTTAAACCGAAGTGAATGACCATCTTCTGGAAAGTATAGGTTTTGAACCTGAAAACTCTGTCTGTCTGTCTCTTAGTCCACAGAAAGAGCCACTAGCCCAGCCATATCTCACGCTCAGATGGGGTGTTTTTGCCAGTCAAAGGTCTGCACAGCACACTAGGGATTGGGCGGCAGGAGACCCAAATGTTACAATGTAGATGGACTGTTTGCAGTTCTTGCTCCCCAGGACATTGGACTGTCTCAACTCCCTCCCCTACAGCATGAAAAAAAGACTCTTGACAACCTTGGAGCAAATGGAGTGGGGGTGAGGGGAGCTGTTTGCATGTCTGCGCTGCTGATGCCCAGGTGTCTGTGGGGGGCCGTGGCACAGGCTGTAAGGGGGCTAGGGGGCAGAAGGAGACTGTTTGAGAGGCAGGCTACAGGCAGGGGAGCCCGTGAGTGTGTGCAGGGCTGTGTGTGTGGGTGTGGTGGCAGGGGGTAAGGGCAGGTCCCCCTCTGGATGGTGAGATGGCAGCTGGGCTGGCCCTGGGCCCTCAGGGCTGAAGGGCAGAAGCAGGGTGGCAGTAAAGTAGCACAGGGAAGCACACAGTAGATGTTAGTTGGGGAGCTGGGGGACAGAGGGCAAGGGGAAAGGGGGCATCCTTGAGGAGGGGTATGGACCAGAGAGTGGGGGGAGCTGGAGGCATGGAAGGTCCCAGGAATCAGGGACTGACAGGAACAGATTCCTGCACCCACCCACTGGATAGAAGCTGCAGCAGCCAGAGCAGCAGCCCTGGCTTGCCTAGGCCAAGGGCCCTGATTGAGTCCCTCTGAGGATGAGGAAGAAGAGGAGGAGGTAGAGGAGGAGGAGGAGAAGGAGGAGGAGGAGGAGGAGGAGGAGGAGGAGGAGGAAGAGGAGGAGGAAGAAGAGGAGGAGGAGTAGGAGGGGCAGGAGGGCAGCTGTCAGTAGGCAACGGGATTAATAGAGGCCTCCATTACGGAGGCAGGTGTCCAGGCAGGCACCCAGCAACCCTCAGGGGCAGCTCAGGGCACCCAGGGACCTGGTGTGGGTATCTCTGGGGCGGGAACTGTCAGTCAGTCAGCAAGACTGTGTGTCAGTGCACATGGTGGGACAGGGGCCTGGCGGACCTTGGTCCCCAGCCCTGGGCTGTCAGATGCCAGCCCCATGCCCAGACACACACCAATCTGCCCATAGCCCCTTGGCCCGGCCGACCAGCACCTGCTTTGCCCTGGGGCTCTGGCTCTGGTGGCTGGCCACCACCCCTCAGGTCAAGTTCAGCGTGGGGGTCATGGCTGCTGGTCAACTGGATGGGCAGGGTCCCCGTAGCCTAGCAACCACAGGAGCCCTCTGTGATGTCCTAGCCCCTGGCAATCTGTGCTGGCCACACTGGCACTGGGTAGCCCAACTGCCCTGCCACTAGGTCAGGCAACAGCGCCCAGACGCCTGGGCCCTGGCACAGAGGGACGGAAGGATGGGAAGACAGTGCTGACCGAAGAGGGACCTCAGGGCTGGCAGCCAAGAGAAGACAGGTGGAGGTGTGCCCGGGATCCAGGGAGCCCAGGCCAGAGCTGCCTGCATGCCTGCCTGCCTTCCTGGATGTCTGTATGCTGCCTTTGTCCAGGTAGGTTTCTCAGGTCCCCTCCACTCCTGTCCTCTCCTGTCCTCTCCTGTCCTCACCATCCTCTCCCCTCTCCTCTCCTCTGCACTTTGCTTCTCTCCTTTGTCTGTCCTCTCTTCCAGGTGCCCTGCTCACCAGCTCCAGCACTTGTGATGGTTCTCCAGTGACAGCTGTTCGCATCCCCTTCCACCCGCTGCCTGCCCCTAATGTGACCCAGCTCACAGGGTCTCCGGCTCACTCCACCCAAACCCACACGCCCCAACACATTCCCTGGTTCAGCCTCTCTGCCCTATTCAGCCAAACTGGCCCCTTTGCAACCTACCTGTGCATCGTTGATTCTCTTCACCATTCAAGGAGAGATCTCCTTTTGTACTTAGCTTGGTTGACTGCTGGATGGATGGATGGATGGATGGATGGATGGATGGATGGATGGATGGATGGATAGATGGATGGGTGGATGGATGGATGGACAGGTCAATGGATCGGTTTTGTAGAGGGAGAGTACCATCTAGGGGTACTGGAGACCCCTGGTGTCAGATCCTTAGTCAATGTCAAATGTAAAACATTAATTCAACAATAACAAAAGTGAGTAAGCACCTAAATAAATAAACAAATATATAAATATAAAATCTGTGTTAAAAAATACATGGTGTCTTTGCCTTTCTGCATATGGAATGCTGTGAGGATCTTAACAAGGAAAGCATTTTCCTGAGTAGCCCATTTGAAGTCGTGGCATATTTCCTTTTCCTTTTTCTTTTATTACTTTCTATTTTCTTGATTATTCACTGGAATAAATAGATAGGAATTGAGAGGGAAGGGAGGGAGAGAGAGTTTGAGACACAGAGAGAAACACCTGCAGCACTTCTGCACCACTTGTAAAGATTTCCCCTGGCAGGTGGGGACCAGGGTGTTGAAGCCCAGTCCTCCTGCATTGTAACATGAGTGCTTAACTGGGTGTGGCACCACCTGGTACCCTTGAAGGGGCACTTTTTTTTAGCAATGAAAAGAAATTCTCGTGGCAAGGTAATAAATAAATGAAGAAGTAATTAAAAGTGCATTTACATTAACTCAGTGGAAACACACTGGGACATATAAGTCTCTGTTACCTGTATTACTTCTTCATTTATGGATTGATTGCCTCAAGGGGTTATTGCCACAGCTGAGTGCCTGCACCACGAATAATCCACAGCTCCTGCACTCCATTTGTTCCCCTTTCGCTGCCCTTGTTGCTTGGTCACTGTGGTGGTTATTGTTGTTGTTGTTGTTGTTGTTGTTGTTGTTGTTACTGACCTTGCATCTGACAGACACAAAAGGAGAGAGCAGAGGAAATACAGGGTGGGAGAGAAAGATAGAACTCCTAAAGACCTGCTTCACCCCCTGTAAAGCGACTCCCCGGCAGGTGGCGGTCTGGGGGCCAGACCCCAGATCCTTCCACCTGTCCCCTTTTCGTGAGCGCCACAAGCCCTTAACCCTCTGACATACCGCCAAACCTCCCTGGATTTACTTTTGAAGGCAATATGACCTGCCTCGTTTTGAATCCTCATTATCCTGAGGGTCAGTGCTGGAGACAGTGTCATGACACGACACACGGAGATCTCTGTTATCAGAGAGCACCTGGAACAGCAGCTGGGGCTCTAGTGCCAGGGCAGGAGCAACTCCTCATCCACCCTCCACGGAGTCCACCTGCCTGCATTTTGGTCCTTTTCCCTCCAAAAAAGATTTTTCCCTTTTTTCACTTTGAAACTGGCAGCAGACAGGTTACCCAGGCAGGACGAAAAAAATAAAAAGCCTTTTTTTTTTTTTTTTTTAAACCGAAGTGAATGACCATCTTCTGGAAAGTATAGGTTTTGAACCTGAAAACTCTGTCTGTCTGTCTCTTAGTCCACAGAAAGAGCCACTAGCCCAGCCATATCTCACGCTCAGATGGGGTGTTTTTGCCAGTCAAAGGTCTGCACAGCACACTAGGGATTGGGCGGCAGGAGACCCAAATGTTACAATGTAGATGGACTGTTTGCAGTTCTTGCTCCCCAGGACATTGGACTGTCTCAACTCCCTCCCCTACAGCATGAAAAAAAGACTCTTGACAACCTTGGAGCAAATGGAGTGGGGGTGAGGGGAGCTGTTTGCATGTCTGCGCTGCTGATGCCCAGGTGTCTGTGGGGGGCCGTGGCACAGGCTGTAAGGGGGCTAGGGGGCAGAAGGAGACTGTTTGAGAGGCAGGCTACAGGCAGGGGAGCCCGTGAGTGTGTGCAGGGCTGTGTGTGTGGGTGTGGTGGCAGGGGGTAAGGGCAGGTCCCCCTCTGGATGGTGAGATGGCAGCTGGGCTGGCCCTGGGCCCTCAGGGCTGAAGGGCAGAAGCAGGGTGGCAGTAAAGTAGCACAGGGAAGCACACAGTAGATGTTAGTTGGGGAGCTGGGGGACAGAGGGCAAGGGGAAAGGGGGCATCCTTGAGGAGGGGTATGGACCAGAGAGTGGGGGGAGCTGGAGGCATGGAAGGTCCCAGGAATCAGGGACTGACAGGAACAGATTCCTGCACCCACCCACTGGATAGAAGCTGCAGCAGCCAGAGCAGCAGCCCTGGCTTGCCTAGGCCAAGGGCCCTGATTGAGTCCCTCTGAGGATGAGGAAGAAGAGGAGGAGGTAGAGGAGGAGGAGGAGAAGGAGGAGGAGGAGGAGGAGGAGGAGGAGGAGGAGGAGGAAGAGGAGGAGGAAGAAGAGGAGGAGGAGTAGGAGGGGCAGGAGGGCAGCTGTCAGTAGGCAACGGGATTAATAGAGGCCTCCATTACGGAGGCAGGTGTCCAGGCAGGCACCCAGCAACCCTCAGGGGCAGCTCAGGGCACCCAGGGACCTGGTGTGGGTATCTCTGGGGCGGGAACTGTCAGTCAGTCAGCAAGACTGTGTGTCAGTGCACATGGTGGGACAGGGGCCTGGCGGACCTTGGTCCCCAGCCCTGGGCTGTCAGATGCCAGCCCCATGCCCAGACACACACCAATCTGCCCATAGCCCCTTGGCCCGGCCGACCAGCACCTGCTTTGCCCTGGGGCTCTGGCTCTGGTGGCTGGCCACCACCCCTCAGGTCAAGTTCAGCGTGGGGGTCATGGCTGCTGGTCAACTGGATGGGCAGGGTCCCCGTAGCCTAGCAACCACAGGAGCCCTCTGTGATGTCCTAGCCCCTGGCAATCTGTGCTGGCCACACTGGCACTGGGTAGCCCAACTGCCCTGCCACTAGGTCAGGCAACAGCGCCCAGACGCCTGGGCCCTGGCACAGAGGGACGGAAGGATGGGAAGACAGTGCTGACCGAAGAGGGACCTCAGGGCTGGCAGCCAAGAGAAGACAGGTGGAGGTGTGCCCGGGATCCAGGGAGCCCAGGCCAGAGCTGCCTGCATGCCTGCCTGCCTTCCTGGATGTCTGTATGCTGCCTTTGTCCAGGTAGGTTTCTCAGGTCCCCTCCACTCCTGTCCTCTCCTGTCCTCTCCTGTCCTCACCATCCTCTCCCCTCTCCTCTCCTCTGCACTTTGCTTCTCTCCTTTGTCTGTCCTCTCTTCCAGGTGCCCTGCTCACCAGCTCCAGCACTTGTGATGGTTCTCCAGTGACAGCTGTTCGCATCCCCTTCCACCCGCTGCCTGCCCCTAATGTGACCCAGCTCACAGGGTCTCCGGCTCACTCCACCCAAACCCACACGCCCCAACACATTCCCTGGTTCAGCCTCTCTGCCCTATTCAGCCAAACTGGCCCCTTTGCAACCTACCTGTGCATCGTTGATTCTCTTCACCATTCAAGGAGAGATCTCCTTTTGTACTTAGCTTGGTTGACTGCTGGATGGATGGATGGATGGATGGATGGATGGATGGATGGATGGATGGATGGATGGATAGATGGATGGGTGGATGGATGGATGGACAGGTCAATGGATCGGTTTTGTAGAGGGAGAGTACCATCTAGGGGTACTGGAGACCCCTGGTGTCAGATCCTTAGTCAATGTCAAATGTAAAACATTAATTCAACAATAACAAAAGTGAGTAAGCACCTAAATAAATAAACAAATAAATAAATATAAAATCTGTGTTAAAAAATACATGGTGTCTTTGCCTTTCTGCATATGGAATGCTGTGAGGATCTTAACAAGGAAAGCATTTTCCTGAGTAGCCCATTTGAAGTCGTGGCATATTTCCTTTTCCTTTTTCTTTTATTACTTTCTATTTTCTTGATTATTCACTGGAATAAATAGATAGGAATTGAGAGGGAAGGGAGGGAGAGAGAGTTTGAGACACAGAGAGAAACACCTGCAGCACTTCTGCACCACTTGTAAAGATTTCCCCTGGCAGGTGGGGACCAGGGTGTTGAAGCCCAGTCCTCCTGCATTGTAACATGAGTGCTTAACTGGGTGTGGCACCACCTGGTACCCTTGAAGGGGCACTTTTTTTTAGCAATGAAAAGAAATTCTCGTGGCAAGGTAATAAATAAATGAAGAAGTAATTAAAAGTGCATTTACATTAACTCAGTGGAAACACACTGGGACATATAAGTCTCTGTTACCTGTATTACTTCTTCATTTATGGATTGATTGCCTCAAGGGGTTATTGCCACAGCTGAGTGCCTGCACCACGAATAATCCACAGCTCCTGCACTCCATTTGTTCCCCTTTCGCTGCCCTTGTTGCTTGGTCACTGTGGTGGTTATTGTTGTTGTTGTTGTTGTTGTTGTTGTTGTTACTGACCTTGCATCTGACAGACACAAAAGGAGAGAGCAGAGGAAATACAGGGTGGGAGAGAAAGATAGAACTCCTAAAGACCTGCTTCACCCCCTGTAAAGCGACTCCCCGGCAGGTGGCGGTCTGGGGGCCAGACCCCAGATCCTTCCACCTGTCCCCTTTTCGTGAGCGCCACAAGCCCTTAACCCTCTGACATACCGCCAAACCTCCCTGGATTTACTTTTGAAGGCAATATGACCTGCCTCGTTTTGAATCCTCATTATCCTGAGGGTCAGTGCTGGAGACAGTGTCATGACACGACACACGGAGATCTCTGTTATCAGAGAGCACCTGGAACAGCAGCTGGGGCTCTAGTGCCAGGGCAGGAGCAACTCCTCATCCACCCTCCACGGAGTCCACCTGCCTGCATTTTGGTCCTTTTCCCTCCAAAAAAGATTTTTCCCTTTTTTCACTTTGAAACTGGCAGCAGACAGGTTACCCAGGCAGGACGAAAAAAATAAAAAGCCTTTTTTTTTTTTTTTTTTAAACCGAAGTGAATGACCATCTTCTGGAAAGTATAGGTTTTGAACCTGAAAACTCTGTCTGTCTGTCTCTTAGTCCACAGAAAGAGCCACTAGCCCAGCCATATCTCACGCTCAGATGGGGTGTTTTTGCCAGTCAAAGGTCTGCACAGCACACTAGGGATTGGGCGGCAGGAGACCCAAATGTTACAATGTAGATGGACTGTTTGCAGTTCTTGCTCCCCAGGACATTGGACTGTCTCAACTCCCTCCCCTACAGCATGAAAAAAAGACTCTTGACAACCTTGGAGCAAATGGAGTGGGGGTGAGGGGAGCTGTTTGCATGTCTGCGCTGCTGATGCCCAGGTGTCTGTGGGGGGCCGTGGCACAGGCTGTAAGGGGGCTAGGGGGCAGAAGGAGACTGTTTGAGAGGCAGGCTACAGGCAGGGGAGCCCGTGAGTGTGTGCAGGGCTGTGTGTGTGGGTGTGGTGGCAGGGGGTAAGGGCAGGTCCCCCTCTGGATGGTGAGATGGCAGCTGGGCTGGCCCTGGGCCCTCAGGGCTGAAGGGCAGAAGCAGGGTGGCAGTAAAGTAGCACAGGGAAGCACACAGTAGATGTTAGTTGGGGAGCTGGGGGACAGAGGGCAAGGGGAAAGGGGGCATCCTTGAGGAGGGGTATGGACTAGAGAGTGGGGGGAGCTGGAGGCATGGAAGGTCCCAGGAATCAGGGACTGACAGGAACAGATTCCTGCACCCACCCACTGGATAGAAGCTGCAGCAGCCAGAGCAGCAGCCCTGGCTTGCCTAGGCCAAGGGCCCTGATTGAGTCCATCTGAGGATGAGGAAGAAGAGGAGGAGGTAGAGGAGGAGGAGGAGAAGGAGGAGGAGGAGGAGGAGGAGGAGGAGGAGGAGGAAGAGGAGGAGGAAGAAGAGGAGGAGGAGTAGGAGGGGCAGGAGGGCAGCTGTCAGTAGGCAACGGGATTAATAGAGGCCTCCATTACGGAGGCAGGTGTCCAGGCAGGCACCCAGCAACCCTCAGGGGCAGCTCAGGGCACCCAGGGACCTGGTGTGGGTATCTCTGGGGCGGGAACTGTCAGTCAGTCAGCAAGACTGTGTGTCAGTGCACATGGTGGGACAGGGGCCTGGCGGACCTTGGTCCCCAGCCCTGGGCTGTCAGATGCCAGCCCCATGCCCAGACACACACCAATCTGCCCATAGCCCCTTGGCCCGGCCGACCAGCACCTGCTTTGCCCTGGGGCTCTGGCTCTGGTGGCTGGCCACCACCCCTCAGGTCAAGTTCAGCGTGGGGGTCATGGCTGCTGGTCAACTGGATGGGCAGGGTCCCCGTAGCCTAGCAACCACAGGAGCCCTCTGTGATGTCCTAGCCCCTGGCAATCTGTGCTGGCCACACTGGCACTGGGTAGCCCAACTGCCCTGCCACTAGGTGAGGCAACAGCGCCCAGACGCCTGGGCCCTGGCACAGAGGGACGGAAGGATGGGAAGACAGTGCTGACCGAAGAGGGACCTCAGGGCTGGCAGCCAAGAGAAGACAGGTGGAGGTGTGCCCGGGATCCAGGGAGCCCAGGCCAGAGCTGCCTGCATGCCTGCCTGCCTTCCTGGATGTCTGTATGCTGCCTTTGTCCAGGTAGGTTTCTCAGGTCCCCTCCACTCCTGTCCTCTCCTGTCCTCTCCTGTCCTCACCATCCTCTCCCCTCTCCTCTCCTCTGCACTTTGCTTCTCTCCTTTGTCTGTCCTCTCTTCCAGGTGCCCTGCTCACCAGCTCCAGCACTTGTGATGGTTCTCCAGTGACAGCTGTTCGCATCCCCTTCCACCCGCTGCCTGCCCCTAATGTGACCCAGCTCACAGGGTCTCCGGCTCACTCCACCCAAACCCACACGCCCCAACACATTCCCTGGTTCAGCCTCTCTGCCCTATTCAGCCAAACTGGCCCCTTTGCAACCTACCTGTGCATCGTTGATTCTCTTCACCATTCAAGGAGAGATCTCCTTTTGTACTTAGCTTGGTTGACTGCTGGATGGATGGATGGATGGATGGATGGATGGATGGATGGATAGATGGATGGGTGGATGGATGGATGGACAGGTCAATGGATCGGTTTTGTAGAGGGAGAGTACCATCTAGGGGTACTGGAGACCCCTGGTGTCAGATCCTTAGTCAATGTCAAATGTAAAACATTAATTCAACAATAACAAAAGTGAGTAAGCACCTAAATAAATAAACAAATAAATAAATATAAAATCTGTGTTAAAAAATACATGGTGTCTTTGCCTTTCTGCATATGGAATGCTGTGAGGATCTTAACAAGGAAAGCATTTTCCTGAGTAGCCCATTTGAAGTCGTGGCATATTTCCTTTTCCTTTTTCTTTTATTACTTTCTATTTTCTTGATTATTCACTGGAATAAATAGATAGGAATTGAGAGGGAAGGGAGGGAGAGAGAGTTTGAGACACAGAGAGAAACACCTGCAGCACTTCTGCACCACTTGTAAAGATTTCCCCTGGCAGGTGGGGACCAGGGTGTTGAAGCCCAGTCCTCCTGCATTGTAACATGAGTGCTTAACTGGGTGTGGCACCACCTGGTACCCTTGAAGGGGCACTTTTTTTTAGCAATGAAAAGAAATTCTCGTGGCAAGGTAATAAATAAATGAAGAAGTAATTAAAAGTGCATTTACATTAACTCAGTGGAAACACACTGGGACATATAAGTCTCTGTTACCTGTATTACTTCTTCATTTATGGATTGATTGCCTCAAGGGGTTATTGCCACAGCTGAGTGCCTGCACCACGAATAATCCACAGCTCCTGCACTCCATTTGTTCCCCTTTCGCTGCCCTTGTTGCTTGGTCACTGTGGTGGTTATTGTTGTTGTTGTTGTTGTTGTTGTTGTTGTTGTTACTGACCTTGCATCTGACAGACACAAAAGGAGAGAGCAGAGGAAATACAGGGTGGGAGAGAAAGATAGAACTCCTAAAGACCTGCTTCACCCCCTGTAAAGCGACTCCCCGGCAGGTGGCGGTCTGGGGGCCAGACCCCAGATCCTTCCACCTGTCCCCTTTTCGTGAGCGCCACAAGCCCTTAACCCTCTGACATACCGCCAAACCTCCCTGGATTTACTTTTGAAGGCGATATGACCTGCCTCGTTTTGAATCCTCATTATCCTGAGGGTCAGTGCTGGAGACAGTGTCATGACAGGACACACGGAGATCTCTGTTATCAGAGAGCACCTGGAACAGCAGCTGGGGCTCTAGTGCCAGGGCAGGAGCAACTCCTCATCCACCCTCCACGGAGTCCACCTGCCTGCATTTTGGTCCTTTTCCCTCCAAAAAAGATTTTTCCCTTTTTTCACTTTGAAACTGGCAGCAGACAGGTTACCCAGGCAGGACGAAAAAAATAAAAAGCCTTTTTTTTTTTTTTTTTTTTTTTTTTTTTTAAACCGAAGTGAATGACCATCTTCTGGAAAGTATAGGTTTTGAACCTGAAAACTCTGTCTGTCTGTCTCTTAGTCCACAGAAAGAGCCACTAGCCCAGCCATATCTCACGCTCAGATGGGGTGTTTTTGCCAGTCAAAGGTCTGCACAGCACACTAGGGATTGGGCGGCAGGAGACCCAAATGTTACAATGTAGATGGACTGTTTGCAGTTCTTGCTCCCCAGGACATTGGACTGTCTCAACTCCCTCCCCTACAGCATGAAAAAAAGACTCTTGACAACCTTGGAGCAAATGGAGTGGGGGTGAGGGGAGCTGTTTGCATGTCTGCGCTGCTGATGCCCAGGTGTCTGTGGGGGGCCGTGGCACAGGCTGTAAGGGGGCTAGGGGGCAGAAGGAGACTGTTTGAGAGGCAGGCTACAGGCAGGGGAGCCCGTGAGTGTGTGCAGGGCTGTGTGTGTGGGTGTGGTGGCAGGGGGTAAGGGCAGGTCCCCCTCTGGATGGTGAGATGGCAGCTGGGCTGGCCCTGGGCCCTCAGGGCTGAAGGGCAGAAGCAGGGTTGCAGTAAAGTAGCACAGGGAAGCACACAGTAGATGTTAGTTGGGGAGCTGGGGGACAGAGGGCAAGGGGAAAGGGGGCATCCTTGAGGAGGGGTATGGACTAGAGAGTGGGGGGAGCTGGAGGCATGGAAGGTCCCAGGAATCAGGGACTGACAGGAACAGATTCCTGCACCCACCCACTGGATAGAAGCTGCAGCAGCCAGAGCAGCAGCCCTGGCTTGCCTAGGCCAAGGGCCCTGATTGAGTCCCTCTGAGGATGAGGAAGAAGAGGAGGAGGTAGAGGAGGAGGAGGAGAAGGAGGAGGAGGAGGAGGAGGAGGAGGAGGAGGAGGAAGAGGAGGAGGAAGAAGAGGAGGAGGAGTAGGAGGGGCAGGAGGGCAGCTGTCAGTAGGCAACGGGATTAATAGAGGCCTCCATTACGGAGGCAGGTGTCCAGGCAGGCACCCAGCAACCCTCAGGGGCAGCTCAGGGCACCCAGGGACCTGGTGTGGGTATCTCTGGGGCGGGAACTGTCAGTCAGTCAGCAAGACTGTGTGTCAGTGCACATGGTGGGACAGGGGCCTGGCGGACCTTGGTCCCCAGCCCTGGGCTGTCAGATGCCAGCCCCATGCCCAGACACACACCAATCTGCCCATAGCCCCTTGGCCCGGCCGACCAGCACCTGCTTTGCCCTGGGGCTCTGGCTCTGGTGGCTGGCCACCACCCCTCAGGTCAAGTTCAGTGTGGGGGTCATGGCTGCTGGTCAACTGGATGGGCAGGGTCCCCGTAGCCTAGCAACCACAGGAGCCCTCTGTGATGTCCTAGCCCCTGGCAATCTGTGCTGGCCACACTGGCACTGGGTAGCCCAACTGCCCTGCCACTAGGTGAGGCAACAGCGCCCAGACGCCTGGGCCCTGGCACAGAGGGACGGAAGGATGGGAAGACAGTGCTGACCGAAGAGGGACCTCAGGGCTGGCAGCCAAGAGAAGACAGGTGGAGGTGTGCCCGGGATCCAGGGAGCCCAGGCCAGAGCTGCCTGCATGCCTGCCTGCCTTCCTGGATGTCTGTATGCTGCCTTTGTCCAGGTAGGTTTCTCAGGTCCCCTCCACTCCTGTCCTCTCCTGTCCTCTCCTGTCCTCACCATCCTCTCCCCTCTCCTCTCCTCTGCACTTTGCTTCTCTCCTTTGTCTGTCCTCTCTTCCAGGTGCCCTGCTCACCAGCTCCAGCACTTGTGATGGTTCTCCAGTGACAGCTGTTCGCATCCCCTTCCACCCGCTGCCTGCCCCTAATGTGACCCAGCTCACAGGGTCTCCGGCTCACTCCACCCAAACCCACACGCCCCAACACATTCCCTGGTTCAGCCTCTCTGCCCTATTCAGCCAAACTGGCCCCTTTGCAACCTACCTGTGCATCGTTGATTCTCTTCACCATTCAAGGAGAGATCTCCTTTTGTACTTAGCTTGGTTGACTGCTGGATGGATGGATGGATGGATGGATGGATGGATGGATGGATAGATGGATGGGTGGATGGATGGATGGACAGGTCAATGGATCGGTTTTGTAGAGGGAGAGTACCATCTAGGGGTACTGGAGACCCCTGGTGTCAGATCCTTAGTCAATGTCAAATGTAAAACATTAATTCAACAATAACAAAAGTGAGTAAGCACCTAAATAAATAAACAAATAAATAAATATAAAATCTGTGTTAAAAAATACATGGTGTCTTTGCCTTTCTGCATATGGAATGCTGTGAGGATCTTAACAAGGAAAGCATTTTCCTGAGTAGCCCATTTGAAGTCGTGGCATATTTCCTTTTCCTTTTTCTTTTATTACTTTCTATTTTCTTGATTATTCACTGGAATAAATAGATAGGAATTGAGAGGGAAGGGAGGGAGAGAGAGTTTGAGACACAGAGAGAAACACCTGCAGCACTTCTGCACCACTTGTAAAGATTTCCCCTGGCAGGTGGGGACCAGGGTGTTGAAGCCCAGTCCTCCTGCATTGTAACATGAGTGCTTAACTGGGTGTGGCACCACCTGGTACCCTTGAAGGGGCACTTTTTTTTAGCAATGAAAAGAAATTCTCGTGGCAAGGTAATAAATAAATGAAGAAGTAATTAAAAGTGCATTTACATTAACTCAGTGGAAACACACTGGGACATATAAGTCTCTGTTACCTGTATTACTTCTTCATTTATGGATTGATTGCCTCAAGGGGTTATTGCCACAGCTGAGTGCCTGCACCACGAATAATCCACAGCTCCTGCACTCCATTTGTTCCCCTTTCGCTGCCCTTGTTGCTTGGTCACTGTGGTGGTTATTGTTGTTGTTGTTGTTGTTGTTGTTGTTGTTGTTACTGACCTTGCATCTGACAGACACAAAAGGAGAGAGCAGAGGAAATACAGGGTGGGAGAGAAAGATAGAACTCCTAAAGACCTGCTTCACCCCCTGTAAAGCGACTCCCCGGCAGGTGGCGGTCTGGGGGCCAGACCCCAGATCCTTCCACCTGTCCCCTTTTCGTGAGCGCCACAAGCCCTTAACCCTCTGACATACCGCCAAACCTCCCTGGATTTACTTTTGAAGGCGATATGACCTGCCTCGTTTTGAATCCTCATTATCCTGAGGGTCAGTGCTGGAGACAGTGTCATGACACGACACACGGAGATCTCTGTTATCAGAGAGCACCTGGAACAGCAGCTGGGGCTCTAGTGCCAGGGCAGGAGCAACTCCTCATCCACCCTCCACGGAGTCCACCTGCCTGCATTTTGGTCCTTTTCCCTCCAAAAAAGATTTTTCCCTTTTTTCACTTTGAAACTGGCAGCAGACAGGTTACCCAGGCAGGACGAAAAAAATAAAAAGCCTTTTTTTTTTTTTTTTTTTTTTTTTTAAACCGAAGTGAATGACCATCTTCTGGAAAGTATAGGTTTTGAACCTGAAAACTCTGTCTGTCTGTCTCTTAGTCCACAGAAAGAGCCACTAGCCCAGCCATATCTCACGCTCAGATGGGGTGTTTTTGCCAGTCAAAGGTCTGCACAGCACACTAGGGATTGGGCGGCAGGAGACCCAAATGTTACAATGTAGATGGACTGTTTGCAGTTCTTGCTCCCCAGGACATTGGACTGTCTCAACTCCCTCCCCTACAGCATGAAAAAAAGACTCTTGACAACCTTGGAGCAAATGGAGTGGGGGTGAGGGGAGCTGTTTGCATGTCTGCGCTGCTGATGCCCAGGTGTCTGTGGGGGGCCGTGGCACAGGCTGTAAGGGGGCTAGGGGGCAGAAGGAGACTGTTTGAGAGGCAGGCTACAGGCAGGGGAGCCCGTGAGTGTGTGCAGGGCTGTGTGTGTGGGTGTGGTGGCAGGGGGTAAGGGCAGGTCCCCCTCTGGATGGTGAGATGGCAGCTGGGCTGGCCCTGGGCCCTCAGGGCTGAAGGGCAGAAGCAGGGTGGCAGTAAAGTAGCACAGGGAAGCACACAGTAGATGTTAGTTGGGGAGCTGGGGGACAGAGGGCAAGGGGAAAGGGGGCATCCTTGAGGAGGGGTATGGACTAGAGAGTGGGGGGAGCTGGAGGCATGGAAGGTCCCAGGAATCAGGGACTGACAGGAACAGATTCCTGCACCCACCCACTGGATAGAAGCTGCAGCAGCCAGAGCAGCAGCCCTGGCTTGCCTAGGCCAAGGGCCCTGATTGAGTCCATCTGAGGATGAGGAAGAAGAGGAGGAGGTAGAGGAGGAGGAGGAGAAGGAGGAGGAGGAGGAGGAGGAGGAGGAGGAGGAGGAGGAAGAGGAGGAGGAAGAAGAGGAGGAGGAGTAGGAGGGGCAGGAGGGCAGCTGTCAGTAGGCAACGGGATTAATAGAGGCCTCCATTACGGAGGCAGGTGTCCAGGCAGGCACCCAGCAACCCTCAGGGGCAGCTCAGGGCACCCAGGGACCTGGTGTGGGTATCTCTGGGGCGGGAACTGTCAGTCAGTCAGCAAGACTGTGTGTCAGTGCACATGGTGGGACAGGGGCCTGGCGGACCTTGGTCCCCAGCCCTGGGCTGTCAGATGCCAGCCCCATGCCCAGACACACACCAATCTGCCCATAGCCCCTTGGCCCGGCCGACCAGCACCTGCTTTGCCCTGGGGCTCTGGCTCTGGTGGCTGGCCACCACCCCTCAGGTCAAGTTCAGCGTGGGGGTCATGGCTGCTGGTCAACTGGATGGGCAGGGTCCCCGTAGCCTAGCAACCACAGGAGCCCTCTGTGATGTCCTAGCCCCTGGCAATCTGTGCTGGCCACACTGGCACTGGGTAGCCCAACTGCCCTGCCACTAGGTGAGGCAACAGCGCCCAGACGCCTGGGCCCTGGCACAGAGGGACGGAAGGATGGGAAGACAGTGCTGACCGAAGAGGGACCTCAGGGCTGGCAGCCAAGAGAAGACAGGTGGAGGTGTGCCCGGGATCCAGGGAGCCCAGGCCCGAGCTGCCTGCATGCCTGCCTGCCTTCCTGGATGTCTGTATGCTGCCTTTGTCCAGGTAGGTTTCTCAGGTCCCCTCCACTCCTGTCCTCTCCTGTCCTCTCCTGTCCTCACCATCCTCTCCCCTCTCCTCTCCTCTGCACTTTGCTTCTCTCCTTTGTCTGTCCTCTCTTCCAGGTGCCCTGCTCACCAGCTCCAGCACTTGTGATGGTTCTCCAGTGACAGCTGTTCGCATCCCCTTCCACCCGCTGCCTGCCCCTAATGTGACCCAGCTCACAGGGTCTCCGGCTCACTCCACCCAAACCCACACGCCCCAACACATTCCCTGGTTCAGCCTCTCTGCCCTATTCAGCCAAACTGGCCCCTTTGCAACCTACCTGTGCATCGTTGATTCTCTTCACCATTCAAGGAGAGATCTCCTTTTGTACTTAGCTTGGTTGACTGCTGGATGGATGGATGGATGGATGGATGGATGGATGGATGGATGGATGGATAGATGGATGGGTGGATGGATGGATGGACAGGTCAATGGATCGGTTTTGTAGAGGGAGAGTACCATCTAGGGGTACTGGAGACCCCTGGTGTCAGATCCTTAGTCAATGTCAAATGTAAAACATTAATTCAACAATAACAAAAGTGAGTAAGCACCTAAATAAATAAACAAATAAATAAATATAAAATCTGTGTTAAAAAATACATGGTGTCTTTGCCTTTCTGCATATGGAATGCTGTGAGGATCTTAACAAGGAAAGCATTTTCCTGAGTAGCCCATTTGAAGTCGTGGCATATTTCCTTTTCCTTTTTCTTTTATTACTTTCTATTTTCTTGATTATTCACTGGAATAAATAGATAGGAATTGAGAGGGAAGGGAGGGAGAGAGAGTTTGAGACACAGAGAGAAACACCTGCAGCACTTCTGCACCACTTGTAAAGATTTCCCCTGGCAGGTGGGGACCAGGGTGTTGAAGCCCAGTCCTCCTGCATTGTAACATGAGTGCTTAACTGGGTGTGGCACCACCTGGTACCCTTGAAGGGGCACTTTTTTTTAGCAATGAAAAGAAATTCTCGTGGCAAGGTAATAAATAAATGAAGAAGTAATTAAAAGTGCATTTACATTAACTCAGTGGAAACACACTGGGACATATAAGTCTCTGTTACCTGTATTACTTCTTCATTTATGGATTGATTGCCTCAAGGGGTTATTGCCACAGCTGAGTGCCTGCACCACGAATAATCCACAGCTCCTGCACTCCATTTGTTCCCCTTTCGCTGCCCTTGTTGCTTGGTCACTGTGGTGGTTATTGTTGTTGTTGTTGTTGTTGTTGTTGTTGTTGTTACTGACCTTGCATCTGACAGACACAAAAGGAGAGAGCAGAGGAAATACAGGGTGGGAGAGAAAGATAGAACTCCTAAAGACCTGCTTCACCCCCTGTAAAGCGACTCCCCGGCAGGTGGCGGTCTGGGGGCCAGACCCCAGATCCTTCCACCTGTCCCCTTTTCGTGAGCGCCACAAGCCCTTAACCCTCTGACATACCGCCAAACCTCCCTGGATTTACTTTTGAAGGCGATATGACCTGCCTCGTTTTGAATCCTCATTATCCTGAGGGTCAGTGCTGGAGACAGTGTCATGACAGGACACACGGAGATCTCTGTTATCAGAGAGCACCTGGAACAGCAGCTGGGGCTCTAGTGCCAGGGCAGGAGCAACTCCTCATCCACCCTCCACGGAGTCCACCTGCCTGCATTTTGGTCCTTTTCCCTCCAAAAAAGATTTTTCCCTTTTTTCACTTTGAAACTGGCAGCAGACAGGTTACCCAGGCAGGACGAAAAAAATAAAAAGCCTTTTTTTTTTTTTTTTTTTTTTTTTTTTTTAAACCGAAGTGAATGACCATCTTCTGGAAAGTATAGGTTTTGAACCTGAAAACTCTGTCTGTCTGTCTCTTAGTCCACAGAAAGAGCCACTAGCCCAGCCATATCTCACGCTCAGATGGGGTGTTTTTGCCAGTCAAAGGTCTGCACAGCACACTAGGGATTGGGCGGCAGGAGACCCAAATGTTACAATGTAGATGGACTGTTTGCAGTTCTTGCTCCCCAGGACATTGGACTGTCTCAACTCCCTCCCCTACAGCATGAAAAAAAGACTCTTGACAACCTTGGAGCAAATGGAGTGGGGGTGAGGGGAGCTGTTTGCATGTCTGCGCTGCTGATGCCCAGGTGTCTGTGGGGGGCCGTGGCACAGGCTGTAAGGGGGCTAGGGGGCAGAAGGAGACTGTTTGAGAGGCAGGCTACAGGCAGGGGAGCCCGTGAGTGTGTGCAGGGCTGTGTGTGTGGGTGTGGTGGCAGGGGGTAAGGGCAGGTCCCCCTCTGGATGGTGAGATGGCAGCTGGGCTGGCCCTGGGCCCTCAGGGCTGAAGGGCAGAAGCAGGGTGGCAGTAAAGTAGCACAGGGAAGCACACAGTAGATGTTAGTTGGGGAGCTGGGGGACAGATGGCAAGGGGAAAGGGGGCATCCTTGAGGAGGGGTATGGACTAGAGAGTGGGGGGAGCTGGAGGCATGGAAGGTCCCAGGAATCAGGGACTGACAGGAACAGATTCCTGCACCCACCCACTGGATAGAAGCTGCAGCAGCCAGAGCAGCAGCCCTGGCTTGCCTAGGCCAAGGGCCCTGATTGAGTCCCTCTGAGGATGAGGAAGAAGAGGAGGAGGTAGAGGAGGAGGAGGAGAAGGAGGAGGAGGAGGAGGAGGAGGAGGAGGAGGAGGAGGAGGAAGAGGAGGAGGAAGAAGAGGAGGAGGAGTAGGAGGGGCAGGAGGGCAGCTGTCAGTAGGCAACGGGATTAATAGAGGCCTCCATTACGGAGGCAGGTGTCCAGGCAGGCACCCAGCAACCCTCAGGGGCAGCTCAGGGCACCCAGGGACCTGGTGTGGGTATCTCTGGGGCGGGAACTGTCAGTCAGTCAGCAAGACTGTGTGTCAGTGCACATGGTGGGACAGGGGCCTGGCGGACCTTGGTCCCCAGCCCTGGGCTGTCAGATGCCAGCCCCATGCCCAGACACACACCAATCTGCCCATAGCCCCTTGGCCCGGCCGACCAGCACCTGCTTTGCCCTGGGGCTCTGGCTCTGGTGGCTGGCCACCACCCCTCAGGTCAAGTTCAGTGTGGGGGTCATGGCTGCTGGTCAACTGGATGGGCAGGGTCCCCGTAGCCTAGCAACCACAGGAGCCCTCTGTGATGTCCTAGCCCCTGGCAATCTGTGCTGGCCACACTGGCACTGGGTAGCCCAACTGCCCTGCCACTAGGTCAGGCAACAGCGCCCAGACGCCTGGGCCCTGGCACAGAGGGACGGAAGGATGGGAAGACAGCGCTGACCGAAGAGGGACCTCAGGGCTGGCAGCCAAGAGAAGACAGGTGGAGGTGTGCCCGGGATCCAGGGAGCCCAGGCCAGAGCTGCCTGCATGCCTGCCTGCCTTCCTGGATGTCTGTATGCTGCCTTTGTCCAGGTAGGTTTCTCAGGTCCCCTCCACTCCTGTCCTCTCCTGTCCTCTCCTGTCCTCACCATCCTCTCCCCTCTCCTCTCCTCTGCACTTTGCTTCTCTCCTTTGTCTGTCCTCTCTTCCAGGTGCCCTGCTCACCAGCTCCAGCACTTGTGATGGTTCTCCAGTGACAGCTGTTCGCATCCCCTTCCACCCGCTGCCTGCCCCTAATGTGACCCAGCTCACAGGGTCTCCGGCTCACTCCACCCAAACCCACACGCCCCAACACATTCCCTGGTTCAGCCTCTCTGCCCTATTCAGCCAAACTGGCCCCTTTGCAACCTACCTGTGCATCGTTGATTCTCTTCACCATTCAAGGAGAGATCTCCTTTTGTACTTAGCTTGGTTGACTGCTGGATGGATGGATGGATGGATGGATGGATGGATGGATGGATGGATGGATGGATAGATGGATGGGTGGATGGATGGATGGACAGGTCAATGGATCGGTTTTGTAGAGGGAGAGTACCATCTAGGGGTACTGGAGACCCCTGGTGTCAGATCCTTAGTCAATGTCAAATGTAAAACATTAATTCAACAATAACAAAAGTGAGTAAGCACCTAAATAAATAAACAAATAAATAAATATAAAATCTGTGTTAAAAAATACATGGTGTCTTTGCCTTTCTGCATATGGAATGCTGTGAGGATCTTAACAAGGAAAGCATTTTCCTGAGTAGCCCATTTGAAGTCGTGGCATATTTCCTTTTCCTTTTTCTTTTATTACTTTCTATTTTCTTGATTATTCACTGGAATAAATAGATAGGAATTGAGAGGGAAGGGAGGGAGAGAGAGTTTGAGACACAGAGAGAAACACCTGCAGCACTTCTGCACCACTTGTAAAGATTTCCCCTGGCAGGTGGGGACCAGGGTGTTGAAGCCCAGTCCTCCTGCATTGTAACATGAGTGCTTAACTGGGTGTGGCACCACCTGGTACCCTTGAAGGGGCACTTTTTTTTAGCAATGAAAAGAAATTCTCGTGGCAAGGTAATAAATAAATGAAGAAGTAATTAAAAGTGCATTTACATTAACTCAGTGGAAACACACTGGGACATATAAGTCTCTGTTACCTGTATTACTTCTTCATTTATGGATTGATTGCCTCAAGGGGTTATTGCCACAGCTGAGTGCCTGCACCACAAATAATCCACAGCTCCTGCACTCCATTTGTTCCCCTTTCGCTGCCATTGTTGCTTGGTCACTGTGGTGGTTATTGTTGTTGTTGTTGTTGTTGTTGTTGTTGTTGTTGTTGTTACTGACCTTGCATCTGACAGACACAAAAGGAGAGAGCAGAGGAAATACAGGGTGGGAGAGAAAGATAGAACTCCTAAAGACCTGCTTCACCCCCTGTAAAGCGACTCCCCGGCAGGTGGAGGTCTGGGGGCCAGACCCCAGATCCTTCCACCTGTCCCCTTTTCGTGAGCGCCACAAGCCCTTAACCCTCTGACATACCGCCAAACCTCCCTGGATTTACTTTTGAAGGCAATATGACCTGCCTCGTTTTGAATCCTCATTATCCTGAGGGTCAGTGCTGGAGACAGTGTCATGACACGACACACGGAGATCTCTGGTATCAGAGAGCACCTGGAACAGCAGCTGGGGCTCTAGTGCCAGGGCAGGAGCAACTCCTCATCCACCCTCCACGGAGTCCACCTGCCTGCATTTTGGTCCTTTTCCCTCCAAAAAAGATTTTTCCCTTTTTTCACTTTGAAACTGGCAGCAGACAGGTTACCCAGGCAGGACGAAAAAAATAAAAAGCCTTTTTTTTTTTTTTTTTTTTTTTTTTTTAAACCGAAGTGAATGACCATCTTCTGGAAAGTATAGGTTTTGAACCTGAAAACTCTGTCTGTCTGTCTCTTAGTCCACAGAAAGAGCCACTAGCCCAGCCATATCTCACGCTCAGATGGGGTGTTTTTGCCAGTCAAAGGTCTGCACAGCACACTAGGGATTGGGCGGCAGGAGACCCAAATGTTACAATGTAGATGGACTGTTTGCAGTTCTTGCTCCCCAGGACATTGGACTGTCTCAACTCCCTCCCCTACAGCATGAAAAAAAGACTCTTGACAACCTTGGAGCAAATGGAGTGGGGGTGAGGGGAGCTGTTTGCATGTCTGCGCTGCTGATGCCCAGGTGTCTGTGGGGGGCCGTGGCACAGGCTGTAAGGGGGCTAGGGGGCAGAAGGAGACTGTTTGAGAGGCAGGCTACAGGCAGGGGAGCCCGTGAGTGTGTGCAGGGCTGTGTGTGTGGGTGTGGTGGCAGGGGGTAAGGGCAGGTCCCCCTCTGGATGGTGAGATGGCAGCTGGGCTGGCCCTGGGCCCTCAGGGCTGAAGGGCAGAAGCAGGGTGGCAGTAAAGTAGCACAGGGAAGCACACAGTAGATGTTAGTTGGGGAGCTGGGGGACAGAGGGCAAGGGGAAAGGGGGCATCCTTGAGGAGGGGTATGGACTAGAGAGTGGGGGGAGCTGGAGGCATGGAAGGTCCCAGGAATCAGGGACTGACAGGAACAGATTCCTGCACCCACCCACTGGATAGAAGCTGCAGCAGCCAGAGCAGCAGCCCTGGCTTGCCTAGGCCAAGGGCCCTGATTGAGTCCCTCTGAGGATGAGGAAGAAGAGGAGGAGGTAGAGGAGGAGGAGGAGAAGGAGGAGGAGGAGGAGGAGGAGGAGGAGGAGGAGGAAGAGGAGGAGGAAGAAGAGGAGGAGGAGTAGGAGGGGCAGGAGGGCAGCTGTCAGTAGGCAACGGGATTAATAGAGGCCTCCATTACGGAGGCAGGTGTCCAGGCAGGCACCCAGCAACCCTCAGGGGCAGCTCAGGGCACCCAGGGACCTGGTGTGGGTATCTCTGGGGCGGGAACTGTCAGTCAGTCAGCAAGACTGTGTGTCAGTGCACATGGTGGGACAGGGGCCTGGCGGACCTTGGTCCCCAGCCCTGGGCTGTCAGATGCCAGCCCCATGCCCAGACACACACCAATCTGCCCATAGCCCCTTGGCCCGGCCGACCAGCACCTGCTTTGCCCTGGGGCTCTGGCTCTGGTGGCTGGCCACCACCCCTCAGGTCAAGTTCAGCGTGGGGGTCATGGCTGCTGGTCAACTGGTTGGGCAGGGTCCCCGTAGCCTAGCAACCACAGGAGCCCTCTGTGATGTCCTAGCCCCTGGCAATCTGTGCTGGCCACACTGGCACTGGGTAGCCCAACTGCCCTGCCACTAGGTCAGGCAACAGCGCCCAGACGCCTGGGCCCTGGCACAGAGGGACAGAAGGATGGGAAGACAGTGCTGACCGAAGAGGGACCTCAGGGCTGGCAGCCAAGAGAAGACAGGTGGAGGTGTGCCCGGGATCCAGGGAGCCCAGGCCAGAGCTGCCTGCATGCCTGCCTGCCTTCCTGGATGTCTGTATGCTGCCTTTGTCCAGGTAGGTTTCTCAGGTCCCCTCCACTCCTGTCCTCTCCTGTCCTCTCCTGTCCTCACCATCCTCTCCCCTCTCCTCTCCTCTGCACTTTGCTTCTCTCCTTTGTCTGTCCTCTCTTCCAGGTGCCCTGCTCACCAGCTCCAGCACTTGTGATGGTTCTCCAGTGACAGCTGTTCGCATCCCCTTCCACCCGCTGCCTGCCCCTAATGTGACCCAGCTCACAGGGTCTCCGGCTCACTCCACCCAAACCCACACGCCCCAACACATTCCCTGGTTCAGCCTCTCTGCCCTATTCAGCCAAACTGGCCCCTTTGCAACCTACCTGTGCATCGTTGATTCTCTTCACCATTCAAGGAGAGATCTCCTTTTGTACTTAGCTTGGTTGACTGCTGGATGGATGGATGGATGGATGGATGGATGGATGGATGGATGGATAGATGGATGGGTGGATGGATGGATGGACAGGTCAATGGATCGGTTTTGTAGAGGGAGAGTACCATCTAGGGGTACTGGAGACCCCTGGTGTCAGATCCTTAGTCAATGTCAAATGTAAAACATTAATTCAACAATAACAAAAGTGAGTAAGCACCTAAATAAATAAACAAATAAATAAATATAAAATCTGTGTTAAAAAATACATGGTGTCTTTGCCTTTCTGCATATGGAATGCTGTGAGGATCTTAACAAGGAAAGCATTTTCCTGAGTAGCCCATTTGAAGTCGTGGCATATTTCCTTTTCCTTTTTCTTTTATTACTTTCTATTTTCTTGATTATTCACTGGAATAAATAGATAGGAATTGAGAGGGAAGGGAGGGAGAGAGAGTTTGAGACACAGAGAGAAACACCTGCAGCACTTCTGCACCACTTGTAAAGATTTCCCCTGGCAGGTGGGGACCAGGGTGTTGAAGCCCAGTCCTCCTGCATTGTAACATGAGTGCTTAACTGGGTGTGGCACCACCTGGTACCCTTGAAGGGGCACTTTTTTTTAGCAATGAAAAGAAATTCTCGTGGCAAGGTAATAAATAAATGAAGAAGTAATTAAAAGTGCATTTACATTAACTCAGTGGAAACACACTGGGACATATAAGTCTCTGTTACCTGTATTACTTCTTCATTTATGGATTGATTGCCTCAAGGGGTTATTGCCACAGCTGAGTGCCTGCACCACGAATAATCCACAGCTCCTGCACTCCATTTGTTCCCCTTTCGCTGCCCTTGTTGCTTGGTCACTGTGGTGGTTATTGTTGTTGTTGTTGTTGTTGTTGTTGTTGTTGTTACTGACCTTGCATCTGACAGACACAAAAGGAGAGAGCAGAGGAAATACAGGGTGGGAGAGAAAGATAGAACTCCTAAAGACCTGCTTCACCCCCTGTAAAGCGACTCCCCGGCAGGTGGCGGTCTGGGGGCCAGACCCCAGATCCTTCCACCTGTCCCCTTTTCGTGAGCGCCACAAGCCCTTAACCCTCTGACATACCGCCAAACCTCCCTGGATTTACTTTTGAAGGCAATATGACCTGCCTCGTTTTGAATCCTCATTATCCTGAGGGTCAGTGCTGGAGACAGTGTCATGACACGACACACGGAGATCTCTGGTATCAGAGAGCACCTGGAACAGCAGCTGGGGCTCTAGTGCCAGGGCAGGAGCAACTCCTCATCCACCCTCCACGGAGTCCACCTGCCTGCATTTTGGTCCTTTTCCCTCCAAAAAAGATTCTTCCCTTTTTTCACTTTGAAACTGGCAGCAGACAGGTTACCCAGGCAGGACGAAAAAAATAAAAAGCCTTTTTTTTTTTTTTTAAACCGAAGTGAATGACCATCTTCTGGAAAGTATAGGTTTTGAACCTGAAAACTCTGTCTGTCTGTCTCTTAGTCCACAGAAAGAGCCACTAGCCCAGCCATATCTCACGCTCAGATGGGGTGTTTTTGCCAGTCAAAGGTCTGCACAGCACACTAGGGATTGGGCGGCAGGAGACCCAAATGTTACAATGTAGATGGACTGTTTGCAGTTCTTGCTCCCCAGGACATTGGACTGTCTCAACTCCCTCCCCTACAGCATGAAAAAAAGACTCTTGACAACCTTGGAGCAAATGGAGTGGGGGTGAGGGGAGCTGTTTGCATGTCTGCG
Source organism: Erinaceus europaeus (assembly GCF_950295315.1). Classification (NCBI taxonomy): domain Eukaryota; kingdom Metazoa; phylum Chordata; class Mammalia; order Eulipotyphla; family Erinaceidae; genus Erinaceus; species Erinaceus europaeus. The sequence goes on from NW_026647934.1 coordinate 91,250, forward strand.
CTGCTGATGCCCAGGTGTCTGTGGGGGGCCGTGGCACAGGCTGTAAGGGGGCTAGGGGGCAGAAGGAGACTGTTTGAGAGGCAGGCTACAGGCAGGGGAGCCCGTGAGTGTGTGCAGGGCTGTGTGTGTGGGTGTGGTGGCAGGGGGTAAGGGCAGGTCCCCCTCTGGATGGTGAGATGGCAGCTGGGCTGGCCCTGGGCCCTCAGGGCTGAAGGGCAGAAGCAGGGTGGCAGTAAAGTAGCACAGGGAAGCACACAGTAGATGTTAGTTGGGGAGCTGGGGGACAGAGGGCAAGGGGAAAGGGGGCATCCTTGAGGAGGGGTATGGACTAGAGAGTGGGGGGAGCTGGAGGCATGGAAGGTCCCAGGAATCAGGGACTGACAGGAACAGATTCCTGCACCCACCCACTGGATAGAAGCTGCAGCAGCCAGAGCAGCAGCCCTGGCTTGCCTAGGCCAAGGGCCCTGATTGAGTCCCTCTGAGGATGAGGAAGAAGAGGAGGAGGTAGAGGAGGAGGAGGAGAAGGAGGAGGAGGAGGAGGAGGAGGAGGAGGAGGAGGAGGAAGAGGAGGAGGAAGAAGAGGAGGAGGAGTAGGAGGGGCAGGAGGGCAGCTGTCAGTAGGCAACGGGATTAATAGAGGCCTCCATTACGGAGGCAGGTGTCCAGGCAGGCACCCAGCAACCCTCAGGGGCAGCTCAGGGCACCCAGGGACCTGGTGTGGGTATCTCTGGGGCGGGAACTGTCAGTCAGTCAGCAAGACTGTGTGTCAGTGCACATGGTGGGACAGGGGCCTGGCGGACCTTGGTCCCCAGCCCTGGGCTGTCAGATGCCAGCCCCATGCCCAGACACACACCAATCTGCCCATAGCCCCTTGGCCCGGCCGACCAGCACCTGCTTTGCCCTGGGGCTCTGGCTCTGGTGGCTGGCCACCACCCCTCAGGTCAAGTTCAGCGTGGGGGTCATGGCTGCTGGTCAACTGGATGGGCAGGGTCCCCGTAGCCTAGCAACCACAGGAGCCCTCTGTGATGTCCTAGCCCCTGGCAATCTGTGCTGGCCACACTGGCACTGGGTAGCCCAACTGCCCTGCCACTAGGTGAGGCAACAGCGCCCAGACGCCTGGGCCCTGGCACAGAGGGACGGAAGGATGGGAAGACAGTGCTGACCGAAGAGGGACCTCAGGGCTGGCAGCCAAGAGAAGACAGGTGGAGGTGTGCCCGGGATCCAGGGAGCCCAGGCCAGAGCTGCCTGCATGCCTGCCTGCCTTCCTGGATGTCTGTATGCTGCCTTTGTCCAGGTAGGTTTCTCAGGTCCCCTCCACTCCTGTCCTCTCCTGTCCTCTCCTGTCCTCACCATCCTCTCCCCTCTCCTCTCCTCTGCACTTTGCTTCTCTCCTTTGTCTGTCCTCTCTTCCAGGTGCCCTGCTCACCAGCTCCAGCACTTGTGATGGTTCTCCAGTGACAGCTGTTCGCATCCCCTTCCACCCGCTGCCTGCCCCTAATGTGACCCAGCTCACAGGGTCTCCGGCTCACTCCACCCAAACCCACACGCCCCAACACATTCCCTGGTTCAGCCTCTCTGCCCTATTCAGCCAAACTGGCCCCTTTGCAACCTACCTGTGCATCGTTGATTCTCTTCACCATTCAAGGAGAGATCTCCTTTTGTACTTAGCTTGGTTGACTGCTGGATGGATGGATGGATGGATGGATGGATGGATGGATGGATGGATGGATGGATGGATAGATGGATGGGTGGATGGATGGATGGACAGGTCAATGGATCGGTTTTGTAGAGGGAGAGTACCATCTAGGGGTACTGGAGACCCCTGGTGTCAGATCCTTAGTCAATGTCAAATGTAAAACATTAATTCAACAATAACAAAAGTGAGTAAGCACCTAAATAAATAAACAAATAAATAAATATAAAATCTGTGTTAAAAAATACATGGTGTCTTTGCCTTTCTGCATATGGAATGCTGTGAGGATCTTAACAAGGAAAGCATTTTCCTGAGTAGCCCATTTGAAGTCGTGGCATATTTCCTTTTCCTTTTTCTTTTATTACTTTCTATTTTCTTGATTATTCACTGGAATAAATAGATAGGAATTGAGAGGGAAGGGAGGGAGAGAGAGTTTGAGACACAGAGAGAAACACCTGCAGCACTTCTGCACCACTTGTAAAGATTTCCCCTGGCAGGTGGGGACCAGGGTGTTGAAGCCCAGTCCTCCTGCATTGTAACATGAGTGCTTAACTGGGTGTGGCACCACCTGGTACCCTTGAAGGGGCACTTTTTTTTAGCAATGAAAAGAAATTCTCGTGGCAAGGTAATAAATAAATGAAGAAGTAATTAAAAGTGCATTTACATTAACTCAGTGGAAACACACTGGGACATATAAGTCTCTGTTACCTGTATTACTTCTTCATTTATGGATTGATTGCCTCAAGGGGTTATTGCCACAGCTGAGTGCCTGCACCACGAATAATCCACAGCTCCTGCACTCCATTTGTTCCCCTTTCGCTGCCCTTGTTGCTTGGTCACTGTGGTGGTTATTGTTGTTGTTGTTGTTGTTGTTGTTGTTGTTACTGACCTTGCATCTGACAGACACAAAAGGAGAGAGCAGAGGAAATACAGGGTGGGAGAGAAAGATAGAACTCCTAAAGACCTGCTTCACCCCCTGTAAAGCGACTCCCCGGCAGGTGGCGGTCTGGGGGCCAGACCCCAGATCCTTCCACCTGTCCCCTTTTCGTGAGCGCCACAAGCCCTTAACCCTCTGACATACCGCCAAACCTCCCTGGATTTACTTTTGAAGGCAATATGACCTGCCTCGTTTTGAATCCTCATTATCCTGAGGGTCAGTGCTGGAGACAGTGTCATGACACGACACACGGAGATCTCTGGTATCAGAGAGCACCTGGAACAGCAGCTGGGGCTCTAGTGCCAGGGCAGGAGCAACTCCTCATCCACCCTCCACGGAGTCCACCTGCCTGCATTTTGGTCCTTTTCCCTCCAAAAAAGATTCTTCCCTTTTTTCACTTTGAAACTGGCAGCAGACAGGTTACCCAGGCAGGACGAAAAAAATAAAAAGCCTTTTTTTTTTTTTTTAAACCGAAGTGAATGACCATCTTCTGGAAAGTATAGGTTTTGAACCTGAAAACTCTGTCTGTCTGTCTCTTAGTCCACAGAAAGAGCCACTAGCCCAGCCATATCTCACGCTCAGATGGGGTGTTTTTGCCAGTCAAAGGTCTGCACAGCACACTAGGGATTGGGCGGCAGGAGACCCAAATGTTACAATGTAGATGGACTGTTTGCAGTTCTTGCTCCCCAGGACATTGGACTGTCTCAACTCCCTCCCCTACAGCATGAAAAAAAGACTCTTGACAACCTTGGAGCAAATGGAGTGGGGGTGAGGGGAGCTGTTTGCATGTCTGCGCTGCTGATGCCCAGGTGTCTGTGGGGGGCCGTGGCACAGGCTGTAAGGGGGCTAGGGGGCAGAAGGAGACTGTTTGAGAGGCAGGCTACAGGCAGGGGAGCCCGTGAGTGTGTGCAGGGCTGTGTGTGTGGGTGTGGTGGCAGGGGGTAAGGGCAGGTCCCCCTCTGGATGGTGAGATGGCAGCTGGGCTGGCCCTGGGCCCTCAGGGCTGAAGGGCAGAAGCAGGGTGGCAGTAAAGTAGCACAGGGAAGCACACAGTAGATGTTAGTTGGGGAGCTGGGGGACAGAGGGCAAGGGGAAAGGGGGCATCCTTGAGGAGGGGTATGGACTAGAGAGTGGGGGGAGCTGGAGGCATGGAAGGTCCCAGGAATCAGGGACTGACAGGAACAGATTCCTGCACCCACCCACTGGATAGAAGCTGCAGCAGCCAGAGCAGCAGCCCTGGCTTGCCTAGGCCAAGGGCCCTGATTGAGTCCCTCTGAGGATGAGGAAGAAGAGGAGGAGGTAGAGGAGGAGGAGGAGAAGGAGGAGGAGGAGGAGGAGGAGGAGGAGGAGGAAGAGGAGGAGGAAGAAGAGGAGGAGGAGTAGGAGGGGCAGGAGGGCAGCTGTCAGTAGGCAACGGGATTAATAGAGGCCTCCATTACGGAGGCAGGTGTCCAGGCAGGCACCCACCAACCCTCAGGGGCAGCTCAGGGCACCCAGGGACCTGGTGTGGGTATCTCTGGGGCGGGAACTGTCAGTCAGTCAGCAAGACTGTGTGTCAGTGCACATGGTGGGACAGGGGCCTGGCGGACCTTGGTCCCCAGCCCTGGGCTGTCAGATGCCAGCCCCATGCCCAGACACACACCAATCTGCCCATAGCCCCTTGGCCCGGCCGACCAGCACCTGCTTTGCCCTGGGGCTCTGGCTCTGGTGGCTGGCCACCACCCCTCAGGTCAAGTTCAGCGTGGGGGTCATGGCTGCTGGTCAACTGGATGGGCAGGGTCCCCGTAGCCTAGCAACCACAGGAGCCCTCTGTGATGTCCTAGCCCCTGGCAATCTGTGCTGGCCACACTGGCACTGGGTAGCCCAACTGCCCTGCCACTAGGTGAGGCAACAGCGCCCAGACGCCTGGGCCCTGGCACAGAGGGACGGAAGGATGGGAAGACAGTGCTGACCGAAGAGGGACCTCAGGGCTGGCAGCCAAGAGAAGACAGGTGGAGGTGTGCCCGGGATCCAGGGAGCCCAGGCCAGAGCTGCCTGCATGCCTGCCTGCCTTCCTGGATGTCTGTATGCTGCCTTTGTCCAGGTAGGTTTCTCAGGTCCCCTCCACTCCTGTCCTCTCCTGTCCTCTCCTGTCCTCACCATCCTCTCCCCTCTCCTCTCCTCTGCACTTTGCTTCTCTCCTTTGTCTGTCCTCTCTTCCAGGTGCCCTGCTCACCAGCTCCAGCACTTGTGATGGTTCTCCAGTGACAGCTGTTCGCATCCCCTTCCACCCGCTGCCTGCCCCTAATGTGACCCAGCTCACAGGGTCTCCGGCTCACTCCACCCAAACCCACACGCCCCAACACATTCCCTGGTTCAGCCTCTCTGCCCTATTCAGCCAAACTGGCCCCTTTGCAACCTACCTGTGCATCGTTGATTCTCTTCACCATTCAAGGAGAGATCTCCTTTTGTACTTAGCTTGGTTGACTGCTGGATGGATGGATGGATGGATGGATGGATGGATGGATGGATGGATGGATGGATAGATGGATGGGTGGATGGATGGATGGACAGGTCAATGGATCGGTTTTGTAGAGGGAGAGTACCATCTAGGGGTACTGGAGACCCCTGGTGTCAGATCCTTAGTCAATGTCAAATGTAAAACATTAATTCAACAATAACAAAAGTGAGTAAGCACCTAAATAAATAAACAAATAAATAAATATAAAATCTGTGTTAAAAAATACATGGTGTCTTTGCCTTTCTGCATATGGAATGCTGTGAGGATCTTAACAAGGAAAGCATTTTCCTGAGTAGCCCATTTGAAGTCGTGGCATATTTCCTTTTCCTTTTTCTTTTATTACTTTCTATTTTCTTGATTATTCACTGGAATAAATAGATAGGAATTGAGAGGGAAGGGAGGGAGAGAGAGTTTGAGACACAGAGAGAAACACCTGCAGCACTTCTGCACCACTTGTAAAGATTTCCCCTGGCAGGTGGGGACCAGGGTGTTGAAGCCCAGTCCTCCTGCATTGTAACATGAGTGCTTAACTGGGTGTGGCACCACCTGGTACCCTTGAAGGGGCACTTTTTTTTAGCAATGAAAAGAAATTCTCGTGGCAAGGTAATAAATAAATGAAGAAGTAATTAAAAGTGCATTTACATTAACTCAGTGGAAACACACTGGGACATATAAGTCTCTGTTACCTGTATTACTTCTTCATTTATGGATTGATTGCCTCAAGGGGTTATTGCCACAGCTGAGTGCCTGCACCACGAATAATCCACAGCTCCTGCACTCCATTTGTTCCCCTTTCGCTGCCCTTGTTGCTTGGTCACTGTGGTGGTTATTGTTGTTGTTGTTGTTGTTGTTGTTGTTGTTACTGACCTTGCATCTGACAGACACAAAAGGAGAGAGCAGAGGAAATACAGGGTGGGAGAGAAAGATAGAACTCCTAAAGACCTGCTTCACCCCCTGTAAAGCGACTCCCCGGCAGGTGGCGGTCTGGGGGCCAGACCCCAGATCCTTCCACCTGTCCCCTTTTCGTGAGCGCCACAAGCCCTTAACCCTCTGACATACCGCCAAACCTCCCTGGATTTACTTTTGAAGGCAATATGACCTGCCTCGTTTTGAATCCTCATTATCCTGAGGGTCAGTGCTGGAGACAGTGTCATGACACGACACACGGAGATCTCTGGTATCAGAGAGCACCTGGAACAGCAGCTGGGGCTCTAGTGCCAGGGCAGGAGCAACTCCTCATCCACCCTCCACGGAGTCCACCTGCCTGCATTTTGGTCCTTTTCCCTCCAAAAAAGATTTTTCCCTTTTTTCACTTTGAAACTGGCAGCAGACAGGTTACCCAGGCAGGACGAAAAAAATAAAAAGCCTTTTTTTTTTTTTTTTTTTTTTTTTTTAAACCGAAGTGAATGACCATCTTCTGGAAAGTATAGGTTTTGAACCTGAAAACTCTGTCTGTCTGTCTCTTAGTCCACAGAAAGAGCCACTAGCCCAGCCATATCTCACGCTCAGATGGGGTGTTTTTGCCAGTCAAAGGTCTGCACAGCACACTAGGGATTGGGCGGCAGGAGACCCAAATGTTACAATGTAGATGGACTGTTTGCAGTTCTTGCTCCCCAGGACATTGGACTGTCTCAACTCCCTCCCCTACAGCATGAAAAAAAGACTCTTGACAACCTTGGAGCAAATGGAGTGGGGGTGAGGGGAGCTGTTTGCATGTCTGCGCTGCTGATGCCCAGGTGTCTGTGGGGGGCCGTGGCACAGGCTGTAAGGGGGCTAGGGGGCAGAAGGAGACTGTTTGAGAGGCAGGCTACAGGCAGGGGAGCCCGTGAGTGTGTGCAGGGCTGTGTGTGTGGGTGTGGTGGCAGGGGGTAAGGGCAGGTCCCCCTCTGGATGGTGAGATGGCAGCTGGGCTGGCCCTGGGCCCTCAGGGCTGAAGGGCAGAAGCAGGGTGGCAGTAAAGTAGCACAGGGAAGCACACAGTAGATGTTAGTTGGGGAGCTGGGGGACAGAGGGCAAGGGGAAAGGGGGCATCCTTGAGGAGGGGTATGGACTAGAGAGTGGGGGGAGCTGGAGGCATGGAAGGTCCCAGGAATCAGGGACTGACAGGAACAGATTCCTGCACCCACCCACTGGATAGAAGCTGCAGCAGCCAGAGCAGCAGCCCTGGCTTGCCTAGGCCAAGGGCCCTGATTGAGTCCCTCTGAGGATGAGGAAGAAGAGGAGGAGGTAGAGGAGGAGGAGGAGAAGGAGGAGGAGGAGGAGGAGGAGGAGGAGGAAGAGGAGGAGGAAGAAGAGGAGGAGGAGTAGGAGGGGCAGGAGGGCAGCTGTCAGTAGGCAACGGGATTAATAGAGGCCTCCATTACGGAGGCAGGTGTCCAGGCAGGCACCCAGCAACCCTCAGGGGCAGCTCAGGGCACCCAGGGACCTGGTGTGGGTATCTCTGGGGCGGGAACTGTCAGTCAGTCAGCAAGACTGTGTGTCAGTGCACATGGTGGGACAGGGGCCTGGCGGACCTTGGTCCCCAGCCCTGGGCTGTCAGATGCCAGCCCCATGCCCAGACACACACCAATCTGCCCATAGCCCCTTGGCCCGGCCGACCAGCACCTGCTTTGCCCTGGGGCTCTGGCTCTGGTGGCTGGCCACCACCCCTCAGGTCAAGTTCAGCGTGGGGGTCATGGCTGCTGGTCAACTGGATGGGCAGGGTCCCCGTAGCCTAGCAACCACAGGAGCCCTCTGTGATGTCCTAGCCCCTGGCAATCTGTGCTGGCCACACTGGCACTGGGTAGCCCAACTGCCCTGCCACTAGGTCAGGCAACAGCGCCCAGACGCCTGGGCCCTGGCACAGAGGGACGGAAGGATGGGAAGACAGTGCTGACCGAAGAGGGACCTCAGGGCTGGCAGCCAAGAGAAGACAGGTGGAGGTGTGCCCGGGATCCAGGGAGCCCAGGCCAGAGCTGCCTGCATGCCTGCCTGCCTTCCTGGATGTCTGTATGCTGCCTTTGTCCAGGTAGGTTTCTCAGGTCCCCTCCACTCCTGTCCTCTCCTGTCCTCTCCTGTCCTCACCATCCTCTCCCCTCTCCTCTCCTCTGCACTTTGCTTCTCTCCTTTGTCTGTCCTCTCTTCCAGGTGCCCTGCTCACCAGCTCCAGCACTTGTGATGGTTCTCCAGTGACAGCTGTTCGCATCCCCTTCCACCCGCTGCCTGCCCCTAATGTGACCCAGCTCACAGGGTCTCCGGCTCACTCCACCCAAACCCACACGCCCCAACACATTCCCTGGTTCAGCCTCTCTGCCCTATTCAGCCAAACTGGCCCCTTTGCAACCTACCTGTGCATCGTTGATTCTCTTCTCCATTCAAGGAGAGATCTCCTTTTGTACTTAGCTTGGTTGACTGCTGGATGGATGGATGGATGGATGGATGGATGGATGGATGGATGGATGGATAGATGGATGGGTGGATGGATGGATGGACAGGTCAATGGATCGGTTTTGTAGAGGGAGAGTACCATCTAGGGGTACTGGAGACCCCTGGTGTCAGATCCTTAGTCAATGTCAAATGTAAAACATTAATTCAACAATAACAAAAGTGAGTAAGCACCTAAATAAATAAACAAATAAATAAATATAAAATCTGTGTTAAAAAATACATGGTGTCTTTGCCTTTCTGCATATGGAATGCTGTGAGGATCTTAACAAGGAAAGCATTTTCCTGAGTAGCCCATTTGAAGTCGTGGCATATTTCCTTTTCCTTTTTCTTTTATTACTTTCTATTTTCTTGATTATTCACTGGAATAAATAGATAGGAATTGAGAGGGAAGGGAGGGAGAGAGAGTTTGAGACACAGAGAGAAACACCTGCAGCACTTCTGCACCACTTGTAAAGATTTCCCCTGGCAGGTGGGGACCAGGGTGTTGAAGCCCAGTCCTCCTGCATTGTAACATGAGTGCTTAACTGGGTGTGGCACCACCTGGTACCCTTGAAGGGGCACTTTTTTTAGCAATGAAAAGAAATTCTCGTGGCAAGGTAATAAATAAATGAAGAAGTAATTAAAAGTGCATTTACATTAACTCAGTGGAAACACACTGGGACATATAAGTCTCTGTTACCTGTATTACTTCTTCATTTATGGATTGATTGCCTCAAGGGGTTATTGCCACAGCTGAGTGCCTGCACCACGAATAATCCACAGCTCCTGCACTCCATTTGTTCCCCTTTCGCTGCCCTTGTTGCTTGGTCACTGTGGTGGTTATTGTTGTTGTTGTTGTTGTTGTTGTTGTTGTTACTGACCTTGCATCTGACAGACACAAAAGGAGAGAGCAGAGGAAATACAGGGTGGGAGAGAAAGATAGAACTCCTAAAGACCTGCTTCACCCCCTGTAAAGCGACTCCCCGGCAGGTGGCGGTCTGGGGGCCAGACCCCAGATCCTTCCACCTGTCCCCTTTTCGTGAGCGCCACAAGCCCTTAACCCTCTGACATACCGCCAAACCTCCCTGGATTTACTTTTGAAGGCAATATGACCTGCCTCGTTTTGAATCCTCATTATCCTGAGGGTCAGTGCTGGAGACAGTGTCATGACACGACACACGGAGATCTCTGGTATCAGAGAGCACCTGGAACAGCAGCTGGGGCTCTAGTGCCAGGGCAGGAGCAACTCCTCATCCACCCTCCACGGAGTCCACCTGCCTGCATTTTGGTCCTTTTCCCTCCAAAAAAGATTTTTCCCTTTTTTCACTTTGAAACTGGCAGCAGACAGGTTACCCAGGCAGGACGAAAAAAATAAAAAGCCTTTTTTTTTTTTTTTTTTTTTTTTTTTTAAACCGAAGTGAATGACCATCTTCTGGAAAGTATAGGTTTTGAACCTGAAAACTCTGTCTGTCTGTCTCTTAGTCCACAGAAAGAGCCACTAGCCCAGCCATATCTCACGCTCAGATGGGGTGTTTTTGCCAGTCAAAGGTCTGCACAGCACACTAGGGATTGGGCGGCAGGAGACCCAAATGTTACAATGTAGATGGACTGTTTGCAGTTCTTGCTCCCCAGGACATTGGACTGTCTCAACTCCCTCCCCTACAGCATGAAAAAAAGACTCTTGACAACCTTGGAGCAAATGGAGTGGGGGTGAGGGGAGCTGTTTGCATGTCTGCGCTGCTGATGCCCAGGTGTCTGTGGGGGGCCGTGGCACAGGCTGTAAGGGGGCTAGGGGGCAGAAGGAGACTGTTTGAGAGGCAGGCTACAGGCAGGGGAGCCCGTGAGTGTGTGCAGGGCTGTGTGTGTGGGTGTGGTGGCAGGGGGTAAGGGCAGGTCCCCCTCTGGATGGTGAGATGGCAGCTGGGCTGGCCCTGGGCCCTCAGGGCTGAAGGGCAGAAGCAGGGTGGCAGTAAAGTAGCACAGGGAAGCACACAGTAGATGTTAGTTGGGGAGCTGGGGGACAGAGGGCAAGGGGAAAGGGGGCATCCTTGAGGAGGGGTATGGACTAGAGAGTGGGGGGAGCTGGAGGCATGGAAGGTCCCAGGAATCAGGGACTGACAGGAACAGATTCCTGCACCCACCCACTGGATAGAAGCTGCAGCAGCCAGAGCAGCAGCCCTGGCTTGCCTAGGCCAAGGGCCCTGATTGAGTCCCTCTGAGGATGAGGAAGAAGAGGAGGAGGTAGAGGAGGAGGAGGAGAAGGAGGAGGAGGAGGAGGAGGAGGAGGAGGAGGAAGAGGAGGAGGAAGAAGAGGAGGAGGAGTAGGAGGGGCAGGAGGGCAGCTGTCAGTAGGCAACGGGATTAATAGAGGCCTCCATTACGGAGGCAGGTGTCCAGGCAGGCACCCAGCAACCCTCAGGGGCAGCTCAGGGCACCCAGGGACCTGGTGTGGGTATCTCTGGGGCGGGAACTGTCAGTCAGTCAGCAAGACTGTGTGTCAGTGCACATGGTGGGACAGGGGCCTGGCGGACCTTGGTCCCCAGCCCTGGGCTGTCAGATGCCAGCCCCATGCCCAGACACACACCAATCTGCCCATAGCCCCTTGGCCCGGCCGACCAGCACCTGCTTTGCCCTGGGGCTCTGGCTCTGGTGGCTGGCCACCACCCCTCAGGTCAAGTTCAGCGTGGGGGTCATGGCTGCTGGTCAACTGGATGGGCAGGGTCCCCGTAGCCTAGCAACCACAGGAGCCCTCTGTGATGTCCTAGCCCCTGGCAATCTGTGCTGGCCACACTGGCACTGGGTAGCCCAACTGCCCTGCCACTAGGTCAGGCAACAGCGCCCAGACGCCTGGGCCCTGGCACAGAGGGACGGAAGGATGGGAAGACAGTGCTGACCGAAGAGGGACCTCAGGGCTGGCAGCCAAGAGAAGACAGGTGGAGGTGTGCCCGGGATCCAGGGAGCCCAGGCCAGAGCTGCCTGCATGCCTGCCTGCCTTCCTGGATGTCTGTATGCTGCCTTTGTCCAGGTAGGTTTCTCAGGTCCCCTCCACTCCTGTCCTCTCCTGTCCTCTCCTGTCCTCACCATCCTCTCCCCTCTCCTCTCCTCTGCACTTTGCTTCTCTCCTTTGTCTGTCCTCTCTTCCAGGTGCCCTGCTCACCAGCTCCAGCACTTGTGATGGTTCTCCAGTGACAGCTGTTCGCATCCCCTTCCACCCGCTGCCTGCCCCTAATGTGACCCAGCTCACAGGGTCTCCGGCTCACTCCACCCAAACCCACACGCCCCAACACATTCCCTGGTTCAGCCTCTCTGCCCTATTCAGCCAAACTGGCCCCTTTGCAACCTACCTGTGCATCGTTGATTCTCTTCACCATTCAAGGAGAGATCTCCTTTTGTACTTAGCTTGGTTGACTGCTGGATGGATGGATGGATGGATGGATGGATGGATGGATGGATAGATGGATGGGTGGATGGATGGATGGACAGGTCAATGGATCGGTTTTGTAGAGGGAGAGTACCATCTAGGGGTACTGGAGACCCCTGGTGTCAGATCCTTAGTCAATGTCAAATGTAAAACATTAATTCAACAATAACAAAAGTGAGTAAGCACCTAAATAAATAAACAAATAAATAAATATAAAATCTGTGTTAAAAAATACATGGTGTCTTTGCCTTTCTGCATATGGAATGCTGTGAGGATCTTAACAAGGAAAGCATTTTCCTGAGTAGCCCATTTGAAGTCGTGGCATATTTCCTTTTCCTTTTTCTTTTATTACTTTCTATTTTCTTGATTATTCACTGGAATAAATAGATAGGAATTGAGAGGGAAGGGAGGGAGAGAGAGTTTGAGACACAGAGAGAAACACCTGCAGCACTTCTGCACCACTTGTAAAGATTTCCCCTGGCAGGTGGGGACCAGGGTGTTGAAGCCCAGTCCTCCTGCATTGTAACATGAGTGCTTAACTGGGTGTGGCACCACCTGGTACCCTTGAAGGGGCACTTTTTTTTAGCAATGAAAAGAAATTCTCGTGGCAAGGTAATAAATAAATGAAGAAGTAATTAAAAGTGCATTTACATTAACTCAGTGGAAACACACTGGGACATATAAGTCTCTGTTACCTGTATTACTTCTTCATTTATGGATTGATTGCCTCAAGGGGTTATTGCCACAGCTGAGTGCCTGCACCACGAATAATCCACAGCTCCTGCACTCCATTTGTTCCCCTTTCGCTGCCCTTGTTGCTTGGTCACTGTGGTGGTTATTGTTGTTGTTGTTGTTGTTGTTGTTGTTGTTGTTACTGACCTTGCATCTGACAGACACAAAAGGAGAGAGCAGAGGAAATACAGGGTGGGAGAGAAAGATAGAACTCCTAAAGACCTGCTTCACCCCCTGTAAAGCGACTCCCCGGCAGGTGGCGGTCTGGGGGCCAGACCCCAGATCCTTCCACCTGTCCCCTTTTCGTGAGCGCCACAAGCCCTTAACCCTCTGACATACCGCCAAACCTCCCTGGATTTACTTTTGAAGGCAATATGACCTGCCTCGTTTTGAATCCTCATTATCCTGAGGGTCAGTGCTGGAGACAGTGTCATGACACGACACACGGAGATCTCTGGTATCAGAGAGCACCTGGAACAGCAGCTGGGGCTCTAGTGCCAGGGCAGGAGCAACTCCTCATCCACCCTCCACGGAGTCCACCTGCCTGCATTTTGGTCCTTTTCCCTCCAAAAAAGATTCTTCCCTTTTTTCACTTTGAAACTGGCAGCAGACAGGTTACCCAGGCAGGACGAAAAAAATAAAAAGCCTTTTTTTTTTTTTTTAAACCGAAGTGAATGACCATCTTCTGGAAAGTATAGGTTTTGAACCTGAAAACTCTGTCTGTCTGTCTCTTAGTCCACAGAAAGAGCCACTAGCCCAGCCATATCTCACGCTCAGATGGGGTGTTTTTGCCAGTCAAAGGTCTGCACAGCACACTAGGGATTGGGCGGCAGGAGACCCAAATGTTACAATGTAGATGGACTGTTTGCAGTTCTTGCTCCCCAGGACATTGGACTGTCTCAACTCCCTCCCCTACAGCATGAAAAAAAGACTCTTGACAACCTTGGAGCAAATGGAGTGGGGGTGAGGGGAGCTGTTTGCATGTCTGCGCTGCTGATGCCCAGGTGTCTGTGGGGGGCCGTGGCACAGGCTGTAAGGGGGCTAGGGGGCAGAAGGAGACTGTTTGAGAGGCAGGCTACAGGCAGGGGAGCCCGTGAGTGTGTGCAGGGCTGTGTGTGTGGGTGTGGTGGCAGGGGGTAAGGGCAGGTCCCCCTCTGGATGGTGAGATGGCAGCTGGGCTGGCCCTGGGCCCTCAGGGCTGAAGGGCAGAAGCAGGGTGGCAGTAAAGTAGCACAGGGAAGCACACAGTAGATGTTAGTTGGGGAGCTGGGGGACAGAGGGCAAGGGGAAAGGGGGCATCCTTGAGGAGGGGTATGGACTAGAGAGTGGGGGGAGCTGGAGGCATGGAAGGTCCCAGGAATCAGGGACTGACAGGAACAGATTCCTGCACCCACCCACTGGATAGAAGCTGCAGCAGCCAGAGCAGCAGCCCTGGCTTGCCTAGGCCAAGGGCCCTGATTGAGTCCCTCTGAGGATGAGGAAGAAGAGGAGGAGGTAGAGGAGGAGGAGGAGAAGGAGGAGGAGGAGGAGGAGGAGGAGGAGGAGGAAGAGGAGGAGGAAGAAGAGGAGGAGGAGTAGGAGGGGCAGGAGGGCAGCTGTCAGTAGGCAACGGGATTAATAGAGGCCTCCATTACGGAGGCAGGTGTCCAGGCAGGCACCCAGCAACCCTCAGGGGCAGCTCAGGGCACCCAGGGACCTGGTGTGGGTATCTCTGGGGCGGGAACTGTCAGTCAGTCAGCAAGACTGTGTGTCAGTGCACATGGTGGGACAGGGGCCTGGCGGACCTTGGTCCCCAGCCCTGGGCTGTCAGATGCCAGCCCCATGCCCAGACACACACCAATCTGCCCATAGCCCCTTGGCCCGGCCGACCAGCACCTGCTTTGCCCTGGGGCTCTGGCTCTGGTGGCTGGCCACCACCCCTCAGGTCAAGTTCAGCGTGGGGGTCATGGCTGCTGGTCAACTGGATGGGCAGGGTCCCCGTAGCCTAGCAACCACAGGAGCCCTCTGTGATGTCCTAGCCCCTGGCAATCTGTGCTGGCCACACTGGCACTGGGTAGCCCAACTGCCCTGCCACTAGGTCAGGCAACAGCGCCCAGACGCCTGGGCCCTGGCACAGAGGGACGGAAGGATGGGAAGACAGTGCTGACCGAAGAGGGACCTCAGGGCTGGCAGCCAAGAGAAGACAGGTGGAGGTGTGCCCGGGATCCAGGGAGCCCAGGCCAGAGCTGCCTGCATGCCTGCCTGCCTTCCTGGATGTCTGTATGCTGCCTTTGTCCAGGTAGGTTTCTCAGGTCCCCTCCACTCCTGTCCTCTCCTGTCCTCTCCTGTCCTCACCATCCTCTCCCCTCTCCTCTCCTCTGCACTTTGCTTCTCTCCTTTGTCTGTCCTCTCTTCCAGGTGCCCTGCTCACCAGCTCCAGCACTTGTGATGGTTCTCCAGTGACAGCTGTTCGCATCCCCTTCCACCCGCTGCCTGCCCCTAATGTGACCCAGCTCACAGGGTCTCCGGCTCACTCCACCCAAACCCACACGCCCCAACACATTCCCTGGTTCAGCCTCTCTGCCCTATTCAGCCAAACTGGCCCCTTTGCAACCTACCTGTGCATCGTTGATTCTCTTCACCATTCAAGGAGAGATCTCCTTTTGTACTTAGCTTGGTTGACTGCTGGATGGATGGATGGATGGATGGATGGATGGATGGATGGATGGATAGATGGATGGGTGGATGGATGGATGGACAGGTCAATGGATCGGTTTTGTAGAGGGAGAGTACCATCTAGGGGTACTGGAGACCCCTGGTGTCAGATCCTTAGTCAATGTCAAATGTAAAACATTAATTCAACAATAACAAAAGTGAGTAAGCACCTAAATAAATAAACAAATAAATAAATATAAAATCTGTGTTAAAAAATACATGGTGTCTTTGCCTTTCTGCATATGGAATGCTGTGAGGATCTTAACAAGGAAAGCATTTTCCTGAGTAGCCCATTTGAAGTCGTGGCATATTTCCTTTTCCTTTTTCTTTTATTACTTTCTATTTTCTTGATTATTCACTGGAATAAATAGATAGGAATTGAGAGGGAAGGGAGGGAGAGAGAGTTTGAGACACAGAGAGAAACACCTGCAGCACTTCTGCACCACTTGTAAAGATTTCCCCTGGCAGGTGGGGACCAGGGTGTTGAAGCCCAGTCCTCCTGCATTGTAACATGAGTGCTTAACTGGGTGTGGCACCACCTGGTACCCTTGAAGGGGCACTTTTTTTTAGCAATGAAAAGAAATTCTCGTGGCAAGGTAATAAATAAATGAAGAAGTAATTAAAAGTGCATTTACATTAACTCAGTGGAAACACACTGGGACATATAAGTCTCTGTTACCTGTATTACTTCTTCATTTATGGATTGATTGCCTCAAGGGGTTATTGCCACAGCTGAGTGCCTGCACCACGAATAATCCACAGCTCCTGCACTCCATTTGTTCCCCTTTCGCTGCCCTTGTTGCTTGGTCACTGTGGTGGTTATTGTTGTTGTTGTTGTTGTTGTTGTTGTTGTTGTTACTGACCTTGCATCTGACAGACACAAAAGGAGAGAGCAGAGGAAATACAGGGTGGGAGAGAAAGATAGAACTCCTAAAGACCTGCTTCACCCCCTGTAAAGCGACTCCCCGGCAGGTGGCGGTCTGGGGGCCAGACCCCAGATCCTTCCACCTGTCCCCTTTTCGTGAGCGCCACAAGCCCTTAACCCTCTGACATACCGCCAAACCTCCCTGGATTTACTTTTGAAGGCAATATGACCTGCCTCGTTTTGAATCCTCATTATCCTGAGGGTCAGTGCTGGAGACAGTGTCATGACACGACACACGGAGATCTCTGGTATCAGAGAGCACCTGGAACAGCAGCTGGGGCTCTAGTGCCAGGGCAGGAGCAACTCCTCATCCACCCTCCACGGAGTCCACCTGCTTGCATTTTGGTCCTTTTCCCTCCAAAAAAGATTCTTCCCTTTTTTCACTTTGAAACTGGCAGCAGACAGGTTACCCAGGCAGGACGAAAAAAATAAAAAGCCCTTTTTTTTTTTTTTAAACCGAAGTGAATGACCATCTTCTGGAAAGTATAGGTTTTGAACCTGAAAACTCTGTCTGTCTGTCTCTTAGTCCACAGAAAGAGCCACTAGCCCAGCCATATCTCACGCTCAGATGGGGTGTTTTTGCCAGTCAAAGGTCTGCACAGCACACTAGGGATTGGGCGGCAGGAGACCCAAATGTTACAATGTAGATGGACTGTTTGCAGTTCTTGCTCCCCAGGACATTGGACTGTCTCAACTCCCTCCCCTACAGCATGAAAAAAAGACTCTTGACAACCTTGGAGCAAATGGAGTGGGGGTGAGGGGAGCTGTTTGCATGTCTGCGCTGCTGATGCCCAGGTGTCTGTGGGGGGCCGTGGCACAGGCTGTAAGGGGGCTAGGGGGCAGAAGGAGACTGTTTGAGAGGCAGGCTACAGGCAGGGGAGCCCGTGAGTGTGTGCAGGGCTGTGTGTGTGGGTGTGGTGGCAGGGGGTAAGGGCAGGTCCCCCTCTGGATGGTGAGATGGCAGCTGGGCTGGCCCTGGGCCCTCAGGGCTGAAGGGCAGAAGCAGGGTGGCAGTAAAGTAGCACAGGGAAGCACACAGTAGATGTTAGTTGGGGAGCTGGGGGACAGAGGGCAAGGGGAAAGGGGGCATCCTTGAGGAGGGGTATGGACTAGAGAGTGGGGGGAGCTGGAGGCATGGAAGGTCCCAGGAATCAGGGACTGACAGGAACAGATTCCTGCACCCACCCACTGGATAGAAGCTGCAGCAGCCAGAGCAGCAGCCCTGGCTTGCCTAGGCCAAGGGCCCTGATTGAGTCCCTCTGAGGATGAGGAAGAAGAGGAGGAGGTAGAGGAGGAGGAGGAGAAGGAGGAGGAGGAGGAGGAGGAGGAGGAGGAGGAGGAGGAGGAAGAGGAGGAGGAAGAAGAGGAGGAGGAGTAGGAGGGGCAGGAGGGCAGCTGTCAGTAGGCAACGGGATTAATAGAGGCCTCCATTACGGAGGCAGGTGTCCAGGCAGGCACCCAGCAACCCTCAGGGGCAGCTCAGGGCACCCAGGGACCTGGTGTGGGTATCTCTGGGGCGGGAACTGTCAGTCAGTCAGCAAGACTGTGTGTCAGTGCACATGGTGGGACAGGGGCCTGGCGGACCTTGGTCCCCAGCCCTGGGCTGTCAGATGCCAGCCCCATGCCCAGACACACACCAATCTGCCCATAGCCCCTTGGCCCGGCCGACCAGCACCTGCTTTGCCCTGGGGCTCTGGCTCTGGTGGCTGGCCACCACCCCTCAGGTCAAGTTCAGCGTGGGGGTCATGGCTGCTGGTCAACTGGATGGGCAGGGTCCCCGTAGCCTAGCAACCACAGGAGCCCTCTGTGATGTCCTAGCCCCTGGCAATCTGTGCTGGCCACACTGGCACTGGGTAGCCCAACTGCCCTGCCACTAGGTCAGGCAACAGCGCCCAGACGCCTGGGCCCTGGCACAGAGGGACGGAAGGATGGGAAGACAGTGCTGACCGAAGAGGGACCTCAGGGCTGGCAGCCAAGAGAAGACAGGTGGAGGTGTGCCCGGGATCCAGGGAGCCCAGGCCAGAGCTGCCTGCATGCCTGCCTGCCTTCCTGGATGTCTGTATGCTGCCTTTGTCCAGGTAGGTTTCTCAGGTCCCCTCCACTCCTGTCCTCTCCTGTCCTCTCCTGTCCTCACCATCCTCTCCCCTCTCCTCTCCTCTGCACTTTGCTTCTCTCCTTTGTCTGTCCTCTCTTCCAGGTGCCCTGCTCACCAGCTCCAGCACTTGTGATGGTTCTCCAGTGACAGCTGTTCGCATCCCCTTCCACCCGCTGCCTGCCCCTAATGTGACCCAGCTCACAGGGTCTCCGGCTCACTCCACCCAAACCCACACGCCCCAACACATTCCCTGGTTCAGCCTCTCTGCCCTATTCAGCCAAACTGGCCCCTTTGCAACCTACCTGTGCATCGTTGATTCTCTTCACCATTCAAGGAGAGATCTCCTTTTGTACTTAGCTTGGTTGACTGCTGGATGGATGGATGGATGGATGGATGGATGGATGGATGGATGGATGGATGGATGGATGGATAGATGGATGGGTGGATGGATGGATGGACAGGTCAATGGATCGGTTTTGTAGAGGGAGAGTACCATCTAGGGGTACTGGAGACCCCTGGTGTCAGATCCTTAGTCAATGTCAAATGTAAAACATTAATTCAACAATAACAAAAGTGAGTAAGCACCTAAATAAATAAACAAATAAATAAATATAAAATCTGTGTTAAAAAATACATGGTGTCTTTGCCTTTCTGCATATGGAATGCTGTGAGGATCTTAACAAGGAAAGCATTTTCCTGAGTAGCCCATTTGAAGTCGTGGCATATTTCCTTTTCCTTTTTCTTTTATTACTTTCTATTTTCTTGATTATTCACTGGAATAAATAGATAGGAATTGAGAGGGAAGGGAGGGAGAGAGAGTTTGAGACACAGAGAGAAACACCTGCAGCACTTCTGCACCACTTGTAAAGATTTCCCCTGGCAGGTGGGGACCAGGGTGTTGAAGCCCAGTCCTCCTGCATTGTAACATGAGTGCTTAACTGGGTGTGGCACCACCTGGTACCCTTGAAGGGGCACTTTTTTTTAGCAATGAAAAGAAATTCTCGTGGCAAGGTAATAAATAAATGAAGAAGTAATTAAAAGTGCATTTACATTAACTCAGTGGAAACACACTGGGACATATAAGTCTCTGTTACCTGTATTACTTCTTCATTTATGGATTGATTGCCTCAAGGGGTTATTGCCACAGCTGAGTGCCTGCACCACGAATAATCCACAGCTCCTGCACTCCATTTGTTCCCCTTTCGCTGCCCTTGTTGCTTGGTCACTGTGGTGGTTATTGTTGTTGTTGTTGTTGTTGTTGTTGTTGTTGTTACTGACCTTGCATCTGACAGACACAAAAGGAGAGAGCAGAGGAAATACAGGGTGGGAGAGAAAGATAGAACTCCTAAAGACCTGCTTCACCCCCTGTAAAGCGACTCCCCGGCAGGTGGCGGTCTGGGGGCCAGACCCCAGATCCTTCCACCTGTCCCCTTTTCGTGAGCGCCACAAGCCCTTAACCCTCTGACATACCGCCAAACCTCCCTGGATTTACTTTTGAAGGCAATATGACCTGCCTCGTTTTGAATCCTCATTATCCTGAGGGTCAGTGCTGGAGACAGTGTCATGACACGACACAAGGAGATCTCTGGTATCAGAGAGCACCTGGAACAGCAGCTGGGGCTCTAGTGCCAGGGCAGGAGCAACTCCTCATCCACCCTCCACGGAGTCCACCTGCCTGCATTTTGGTCCTTTTCCCTCCAAAAAAGATTTTTCCCTTTTTTCACTTTGAAACTGGCAGCAGACAGGTTACCCAGGCAGGACGAAAAAAATAAAAAGCCTTTTTTTTTTTTTTTTTTTTTTTTTTTTTTAAACCGAAGTGAATGACCATCTTCTGGAAAGTATAGGTTTTGAACCTGAAAACTCTGTCTGTCTGTCTCTTAGTCCACAGAAAGAGCCACTAGCCCAGCCATATCTCACGCTCAGATGGGGTGTTTTTGCCAGTCAAAGGTCTGCACAGCACACTAGGGATTGGGCGGCAGGAGACCCAAATGTTACAATGTAGATGGACTGTTTGCAGTTCTTGCTCCCCAGGACATTGGACTGTCTCAACTCCCTCCCCTACAGCATGAAAAAAAGACTCTTGACAACCTTGGAGCAAATGGAGTGGGGGTGAGGGGAGCTGTTTGCATATCTACGCTGCTGATGCCCAGGTGTCTGTGGGGGGCCGTGGCACAGGCTGTAAGGGGGCTAGGGGGCAGAAGGAGACTGTTTGAGAGGCAGGCTACAGGCAGGGGAGCCCGTGAGTGTGTGCAGGGCTGTGTGTGTGGGTGTGGTGGCAGGGGGTAAGGGCAGGTCCCCCTCTGGATGGTGAGATGGCAGCTGGGCTGGCCCTGGGCCCTCAGGGCTGAAGGGCAGAAGCAGGGTGGCAGTAAAGTAGCACAGGGAAGCACACAGTAGATGTTAGTTGGGGAGCTGGGGGACAGAGGGCAAGGGGAAAGGGGGCATCCTTGAGGAGGGGTATGGACTAGAGAGTGGGGGGAGCTGGAGGCATGGAAGGTCCCAGGAATCAGGGACTGACAGGAACAGATTCCTGCACCCACCCACTGGATAGAAGCTGCAGCAGCCAGAGCAGCAGCCCTGGCTTGCCTAGGCCAAGGGCCCTGATTGAGTCCCTCTGAGGATGAGGAAGAAGAGGAGGAGGTAGAGGAGGAGGAGGAGAAGGAGGAGGAGGAGGAGGAGGAGGAGGAGGAGGAGGAGGAGGAAGAGGAGGAGGAAGAAGAGGAGGAGGAGTAGGAGGGGCAGGAGGGCAGCTGTCAGTAGGCAACGGGATTAATAGAGGCCTCCATTACGGAGGCAGGTGTCCAGGCAGGCACCCAGCAACCCTCAGGGGCAGCTCAGGGCACCCAGGGACCTGGTGTGGGTATCTCTGGGGCGGGAACTGTCAGTCAGTCAGCAAGACTGTGTGTCAGTGCACATGGTGGGACAGGGGCCTGGCGGACCTTGGTCCCCAGCCCTGGGCTGTCAGATGCCAGCCCCATGCCCAGACACACACCAATCTGCCCATAGCCCCTTGGCCCGGCCGACCAGCACCTGCTTTGCCCTGGGGCTCTGGCTCTGGTGGCTGGCCACCACCCCTCAGGTCAAGTTCAGCGTGGGGGTCATGGCTGCTGGTCAACTGGATGGGCAGGGTCCCCGTAGCCTAGCAACCACAGGAGCCCTCTGTGATGTCCTAGCCCCTGGCAATCTGTGCTGGCCACACTGGCACTGGGTAGCCCAACTGCCCTGCCACTAGGTCAGGCAACAGCGCCCAGACGCCTGGGCCCTGGCACAGAGGGACGGAAGGATGGGAAGACAGTGCTGACCGAAGAGGGACCTCAGGGCTGGCAGCCAAGAGAAGACAGGTGGAGGTGTGCCCGGGATCCAGGGAGCCCAGGCCAGAGCTGCCTGCATGCCTGCCTGCCTTCCTGGATGTCTGTATGCTGCCTTTGTCCAGGTAGGTTTCTCAGGTCCCCTCCACTCCTGTCCTCTCCTGTCCTCTCCTGTCCTCACCATCCTCTCCCCTCTCCTCTCCTCTGCACTTTGCTTCTCTCCTTTGTCTGTCCTCTCTTCCAGGTGCCCTGCTCACCAGCTCCAGCACTTGTGATGGTTCTCCAGTGACAGCTGTTCGCATCCCCTTCCACCCGCTGCCTGCCCCTAATGTGACCCAGCTCACAGGGTCTCCGGCTCACTCCACCCAAACCCACACGCCCCAACACATTCCCTGGTTCAGCCTCTCTGCCCTATTCAGCCAAACTGGCCCCTTTGCAACCTACCTGTGCATCGTTGATTCTCTTCACCATTCAAGGAGAGATCTCCTTTTGTACTTAGCTTGGTTGACTGCTGGATGGATGGATGGATGGATGGATGGATGGATGGATGGATGGATGGATGGATAGATGGATGGGTGGATGGATGGATGGACAGGTCAATGGATCGGTTTTGTAGAGGGAGAGTACCATCTAGGGGTACTGGAGACCCCTGGTGTCAGATCCTTAGTCAATGTCAAATGTAAAACATTAATTCAACAATAACAAAAGTGAGTAAGCACCTAAATAAATAAACAAATAAATAAATATAAAATCTGTGTTAAAAAATACATGGTGTCTTTGCCTTTCTGCATATGGAATGCTGTGAGGATCTTAACAAGGAAAGCATTTTCCTGAGTAGCCCATTTGAAGTCGTGGCATATTTCCTTTTCCTTTTTCTTTTATTACTTTCTATTTTCTTGATTATTCACTGGAATAAATAGATAGGAATTGAGAGGGAAGGGAGGGAGAGAGAGTTTGAGACACAGAGAGAAACACCTGCAGCACTTCTGCACCACTTGTAAAGATTTCCCCTGGCAGGTGGGGACCAGGGTGTTGAAGCCCAGTCCTCCTGCATTGTAACATGAGTGCTTAACTGGGTGTGGCACCACCTGGTACCCTTGAAGGGGCACTTTTTTTTAGCAATGAAAAGAAATTCTCGTGGCAAGGTAATAAATAAATGAAGAAGTAATTAAAAGTGCATTTACATTAACTCAGTGGAAACACACTGGGACATATAAGTCTCTGTTACCTGTATTACTTCTTCATTTATGGATTGATTGCCTCAAGGGGTTATTGCCACAGCTGAGTGCCTGCACCACGAATAATCCACAGCTCCTGCACTCCATTTGTTCCCCTTTCGCTGCCCTTGTTGCTTGGTCACTGTGGTGGTTATTGTTGTTGTTGTTGTTGTTGTTGTTGTTGTTACTGACCTTGCATCTGACAGACACAAAAGGAGAGAGCAGAGGAAATACAGGGTGGGAGAGAAAGATAGAACTCCTAAAGACCTGCTTCACCCCCTGTAAAGCGACTCCCCGGCAGGTGGCGGTCTGGGGGCCAGACCCCAGATCCTTCCACCTGTCCCCTTTTCGTGAGCGCCACAAGCCCTTAACCCTCTGACATACCGCCAAACCTCCCTGGATTTACTTTTGAAGGCAATATGACCTGCCTCGTTTTGAATCCTCATTATCCTGAGGGTCAGTGCTGGAGACAGTGTCATGACACGACACACGGAGATCTCTGGTATCAGAGAGCACCTGGAACAGCAGCTGGGGCTCTAGTGCCAGGGCAGGAGCAACTCCTCATCCACCCTCCACGGAGTCCACCTGCCTGCATTTTGGTCCTTTTCCCTCCAAAAAAGATTTTTCCCTTTTTTCACTTTGAAACTGGCAGCAGACAGGTTACCCAGGCAGGACGAAAAAAATAAAAAGCCTTTTTTTTTTTTTTTTAAACCGAAGTGAATGACCATCTTCTGGAAAGTATAGGTTTTGAACCTGAAAACTCTGTCTGTCTGTCTCTTAGTCCACAGAAAGAGCCACTAGCCCAGCCATATCTCACGCTCAGATGGGGTGTTTTTGCCAGTCAAAGGTCTGCACAGCACACTAGGGATTGGGCGGCAGGAGACCCAAATGTTACAATGTAGATGGACTGTTTGCAGTTCTTGCTCCCCAGGACATTGGACTGTCTCAACTCCCTCCCCTACAGCATGAAAAAAAGACTCTTGACAACCTTGGAGCAAATGGAGTGGGGGTGAGGGGAGCTGTTTGCATGTCTGCGCTGCTGATGCCCAGGTGTCTGTGGGGGGCCGTGGCACAGGCTGTAAGGGGGCTAGGGGGCAGAAGGAGACTGTTTGAGAGGCAGGCTACAGGCAGGGGAGCCCGTGAGTGTGTGCAGGGCTGTGTGTGTGGGTGTGGTGGCAGGGGGTAAGGGCAGGTCCCCCTCTGGATGGTGAGATGGCAGCTGGGCTGGCCCTGGGCCCTCAGGGCTGAAGGGCAGAAGCAGGGTGGCAGTAAAGTAGCACAGGGAAGCACACAGTAGATGTTAGTTGGGGAGCTGGGGGACAGAGGGCAAGGGGAAAGGGGGCATCCTTGAGGAGGGGTATGGACTAGAGAGTGGGGGGAGCTGGAGGCATGGAAGGTCCCAGGAATCAGGGACTGACAGGAACAGATTCCTGCACCCACCCACTGGATAGAAGCTGCAGCAGCCAGAGCAGCAGCCCTGGCTTGCCTAGGCCAAGGGCCCTGATTGAGTCCCTCTGAGGATGAGGAAGAAGAGGAGGAGGTAGAGGAGGAGGAGGAGAAGGAGGAGGAGGAGGAGGAGGAGGAGGAGGAGGAGGAGGAGGAAGAGGAGGAGGAAGAAGAGGAGGAGGAGTAGGAGGGGCAGGAGGGCAGCTGTCAGTAGGCAACGGGATTAATAGAGGCCTCCATTACGGAGGCAGGTGTCCAGGCAGGCACCCAGCAACCCTCAGGGGCAGCTCAGGGCACCCAGGGACCTGGTGTGGGTATCTCTGGGGCGGGAACTGTCAGTCAGTCAGCAAGACTGTGTGTCAGTGCACATGGTGGGACAGGGGCCTGGCGGACCTTGGTCCCCAGCCCTGGGCTGTCAGATGCCAGCCCCATGCCCAGACACACACCAATCTGCCCATAGCCCCTTGGCCCGGCCGACCAGCACCTGCTTTGCCCTGGGGCTCTGGCTCTGGTGGCTGGCCACCACCCCTCAGGTCAAGTTCAGCGTGGGGGTCATGGCTGCTGGTCAACTGGATGGGCAGGGTCCCCGTAGCCTAGCAACCACAGGAGCCCTCTGTGATGTCCTAGCCCCTGGCAATCTGTGCTGGCCACACTGGCACTGGGTAGCCCAACTGCCCTGCCACTAGGTCAGGCAACAGCGCCCAGACGCCTGGGCCCTGGCACAGAGGGACGGAAGGATGGGAAGACAGTGCTGACCGAAGAGGGACCTCAGGGCTGGCAGCCAAGAGAAGACAGGTGGAGGTGTGCCCGGGATCCAGGGAGCCCAGGCCAGAGCTGCCTGCATGCCTGCCTGCCTTCCTGGATGTCTGTATGCTGCCTTTGTCCAGGTAGGTTTCTCAGGTCCCCTCCACTCCTGTCCTCTCCTGTCCTCTCCTGTCCTCACCATCCTCTCCCCTCTCCTCTCCTCTGCACTTTGCTTCTCTCCTTTGTCTGTCCTCTCTTCCAGGTGCCCTGCTCACCAGCTCCAGCACTTGTGATGGTTCTCCAGTGACAGCTGTTCGCATCCCCTTCCACCCGCTGCCTGCCCCTAATGTGACCCAGCTCACAGGGTCTCCGGCTCACTCCACCCAAACCCACACGCCCCAACACATTCCCTGGTTCAGCCTCTCTGCCCTATTCAGCCAAACTGGCCCCTTTGCAACCTACCTGTGCATCGTTGATTCTCTTCACCATTCAAGGAGAGATCTCCTTTTGTACTTAGCTTGGTTGACTGCTGGATGGATGGATGGATGGATGGATGGATGGATGGATGGATGGATGGATGGATGGATAGATGGATGGGTGGATGGATGGATGGACAGGTCAATGGATCGGTTTTGTAGAGGGAGAGTACCATCTAGGGGTACTGGAGACCCCTGGTGTCAGATCCTTAGTCAATGTCAAATGTAAAACATTAATTCAACAATAACAAAAGTGAGTAAGCACCTAAATAAATAAACAAATAAATAAATATAAAATCTGTGTTAAAAAATACATGGTGTCTTTGCCTTTCTGCATATGGAATGCTGTGAGGATCTTAACAAGGAAAGCATTTTCCTGAGTAGCCCATTTGAAGTCGTGGCATATTTCCTTTTCCTTTTTCTTTTATTACTTTCTATTTTCTTGTGATTATTCACTGGAATAAATAGATAGGAATTGAGAGGGAAGGGAGGGAGAGAGAGTTTGAGACACAGAGAGAAACACCTGCAGCACTTCTGCACCACTTGTAAAGATTTCCCCTGGCAGGTGGGGACCAGGGTGTTGAAGCCCAGTCCTCCTGCATTGTAACATGAGTGCTTAACTGGGTGTGGCACCACCTGGTACCCTTGAAGGGGCACTTTTTTTTAGCAATGAAAAGAAATTCTCGTGGCAAGGTAATAAATAAATGAAGAAGTAATTAAAAGTGCATTTACATTAACTCAGTGGAAACACACTGGGACATATAAGTCTCTGTTACCTGTATTACTTCTTCATTTATGGATTGATTGCCTCAAGGGGTTATTGCCACAGCTGAGTGCCTGCACCACGAATAATCCACAGCTCCTGCACTCCATTTGTTCCCCTTTCGCTGCCCTTGTTGCTTGGTCACTGTGGTGGTTATTGTTGTTGTTGTTGTTGTTGTTGTTGTTACTGACCTTGCATCTGACAGACACAAAAGGAGAGAGCAGAGGAAATACAGGGTGGGAGAGAAAGATAGAACTCCTAAAGACCTGCTTCACCCCCTGTAAAGCGACTCCCCGGCAGGTGGCGGTCTGGGGGCCAGACCCCAGATCCTTCCACCTGTCCCCTTTTCGTGAGCGCCACAAGCCCTTAACCCTCTGACATACCGCCAAACCTCCCTGGATTTACTTTTGAAGGCAATATGACCTGCCTCGTTTTGAATCCTCATTATCCTGAGGGTCAGTGCTGGAGACAGTGTCATGACACGACACACGGAGATCTCTGGTATCAGAGAGCACCTGGAACAGCAGCTGGGGCTCTAGTGCCAGGGCAGGAGCAACTCCTCATCCACCCTCCACGGAGTCCACCTGCCTGCATTTTGGTCCTTTTCCCTCCAAAAAAGATTTTTCCCTTTTTTCACTTTGAAACTGGCAGCAGACAGGTTACCCAGGCAGGACGAAAAAAATAAAAAGCCTTTTTTTTTTTTTTTTTTTTTTTTTTTTTTTTTTTTTTTAAACCGAAGTGAATGACCATCTTCTGGAAAGTATAGGTTTTGAACCTGAAAACTCTGTCTGTCTGTCTCTTAGTCCACAGAAAGAGCCACTAGCCCAGCCATATCTCACGCTCAGATGGGGTGTTTTTGCCAGTCAAAGGTCTGCACAGCACACTAGGGATTGGGCGGCAGGAGACCCAAATGTTACAATGTAGATGGACTGTTTGCAGTTCTTGCTCCCCAGGACATTGGACTGTCTCAACTCCCTCCCCTACAGCATGAAAAAAAGACTCTTGACAACCTTGGAGCAAATGGAGTGGGGGTGAGGGGAGCTGTTTGCATGTCTGCGCTGCTGATGCCCAGGTGTCTGTGGGGGGCCGTGGCACAGGCTGTAAGGGGGCTAGGGGGCAGAAGGAGACTGTTTGAGAGGCAGGCTACAGGCAGGGGAGCCCGTGAGTGTGTGCAGGGCTGTGTGTGTGGGTGTGGTGGCAGGGGGTAAGGGCAGGTCCCCCTCTGGATGGTGAGATGGCAGCTGGGCTGGCCCTGGGCCCTCAGGGCTGAAGGGCAGAAGCAGGGTGGCAGTAAAGTAGCACAGGGAAGCACACAGTAGATGTTAGTTGGGGAGCTGGGGGACAGAGGGCAAGGGGAAAGGGGGCATCCTTGAGGAGGGGTATGGACTAGAGAGTGGGGGGAGCTGGAGGCATGGAAGGTCCCAGGAATCAGGGACTGACAGGAACAGATTCCTGCACCCACCCACTGGATAGAAGCTGCAGCAGCCAGAGCAGCAGCCCTGGCTTGCCTAGGCCAAGGGCCCTGATTGAGTCCCTCTGAGGATGAGGAAGAAGAGGAGGAGGTAGAGGAGGAGGAGGAGAAGGAGGAGGAGGAGGAGGAGGAGGAGGAGGAGGAGGAGGAAGAGGAGGAGGAAGAAGAGGAGGAGGAGTAGGAGGGGCAGGAGGGCAGCTGTCAGTAGGCAACGGGATTAATAGAGGCCTCCATTACGGAGGCAGGTGTCCAGGCAGGCACCCAGCAACCCTCAGGGGCAGCTCAGGGCACCCAGGGACCTGGTGTGGGTATCTCTGGGGCGGGAACTGTCAGTCAGTCAGCAAGACTGTGTGTCAGTGCACATGGTGGGACAGGGGCCTGGCGGACCTTGGTCCCCAGCCCTGGGCTGTCAGATGCCAGCCCCATGCCCAGACACACACCAATCTGCCCATAGCCCCTTGGCCCGGCCGACCAGCACCTGCTTTGCCCTGGGGCTCTGGCTCTGGTGGCTGGCCACCACCCCTCAGGTCAAGTTCAGCGTGGGGGTCATGGCTGCTGGTCAACTGGATGGGCAGGGTCCCCGTAGCCTAGCAACCACAGGAGCCCTCTGTGATGTCCTAGCCCCTGGCAATCTGTGCTGGCCACACTGGCACTGGGTAGCCCAACTGCCCTGCCACTAGGTCAGGCAACAGCGCCCAGACGCCTGGGCCCTGGCACAGAGGGACGGAAGGATGGGAAGACAGTGCTGACCGAAGAGGGACCTCAGGGCTGGCAGCCAAGAGAAGACAGGTGGAGGTGTGCCCGGGATCCAGGGAGCCCAGGCCAGAGCTGCCTGCATGCCTGCCTGCCTTCCTGGATGTCTGTATGCTGCCTTTGTCCAGGTAGGTTTCTCAGGTCCCCTCCACTCCTGTCCTCTCCTGTCCTCTCCTGTCCTCACCATCCTCTCCCCTCTCCTCTCCTCTGCACTTTGCTTCTCTCCTTTGTCTGTCCTCTCTTCCAGGTGCCCTGCTCACCAGCTCCAGCACTTGTGATGGTTCTCCAGTGACAGCTGTTCGCATCCCCTTCCACCCGCTGCCTGCCCCTAATGTGACCCAGCTCACAGGGTCTCCGGCTCACTCCACCCAAACCCACACGCCCCAACACATTCCCTGGTTCAGCCTCTCTGCCCTATTCAGCCAAACTGGCCCCTTTGCAACCTACCTGTGCATCGTTGATTCTCTTCACCATTCAAGGAGAGATCTCCTTTTGTACTTAGCTTGGTTGACTGCTGGATGGATGGATGGATGGATGGATGGATGGATGGATGGATGGATGGATGGATAGATGGATGGGTGGATGGATGGATGGACAGGTCAATGGATCGGTTTTGTAGAGGGAGAGTACCATCTAGGGGTACTGGAGACCCCTGGTGTCAGATCCTTAGTCAATGTCAAATGTAAAACATTAATTCAACAATAACAAAAGTGAGTAAGCACCTAAATAAATAAACAAATAAATAAATATAAAATCTGTGTTAAAAAATACATGGTGTCTTTGCCTTTCTGCATATGGAATGCTGTGAGGATCTTAACAAGGAAAGCATTTTCCTGAGTAGCCCATTTGAAGTCGTGGCATATTTCCTTTTCCTTTTTCTTTTATTACTTTCTATTTTCTTGTGATTATTCACTGGAATAAATAGATAGGAATTGAGAGGGAAGGGAGGGAGAGAGAGTTTGAGACACAGAGAGAAACACCTGCAGCACTTCTGCACCACTTGTAAAGATTTCCCCTGGCAGGTGGGGACCAGGGTGTTGAAGCCCAGTCCTCCTGCATTGTAACATGAGTGCTTAACTGGGTGTGGCACCACCTGGTACCCTTGAAGGGGCACTTTTTTTTTAGCAATGAAAAGAAATTCTCGTGGCAAGGTAATAAATAAATGAAGAAGTAATTAAAAGTGCATTTACATTAACTCAGTGGAAACACACTGGGACATATAAGTCTCTGTTACCTGTATTACTTCTTCATTTATGGATTGATTGCCTCAAGGGGTTATTGCCACAGCTGAGTGCCTGCACCACGAATAATCCACAGCTCCTGCACTCCATTTGTTCCCCTTTCGCTGCCCTTGTTGCTTGGTCACTGTGGTGGTTATTGTTGTTGTTGTTGTTGTTGTTGTTGTTGTTGTTGTTACTGACCTTGCATCTGACAGACACAAAAGGAGAGAGCAGAGGAAATACAGGGTGGGAGAGAAAGATAGAACTCCTAAAGACCTGCTTCACCCCCTGTAAAGCGACTCCCCGGCAGGTGGCGGTCTGGGGGCCAGACCCCAGATCCTTCCACCTGTCCCCTTTTCGTGAGCGCCACAAGCCCTTAACCCTCTGACATACCGCCAAACCTCCCTGGATTTACTTTTGAAGGCAATATGACCTGCCTCGTTTTGAATCCTCATTATCCTGAGGGTCAGTGCTGGAGACAGTGTCATGACACGACACAAGGAGATCTCTGGTATCAGAGAGCACCTGGAACAGCAGCTGGGGCTCTAGTGCCAGGGCAGGAGCAACTCCTCATCCACCCTCCACGGAGTCCACCTGCCTGCATTTTGGTCCTTTTCCCTCCAAAAAAGATTTTTCCCTTTTTTCACTTTGAAACTGGCAGCAGACAGGTTACCCAGGCAGGACGAAAAAAATAAAAAGCCTTTTTTTTTTTTTTTTTTTTTTTTTTTTTTAAACCGAAGTGAATGACCATCTTCTGGAAAGTATAGGTTTTGAACCTGAAAACTCTGTCTGTCTGTCTCTTAGTCCACAGAAAGAGCCACTAGCCCAGCCATATCTCACGCTCAGATGGGGTGTTTTTGCCAGTCAAAGGTCTGCACAGCACACTAGGGATTGGGCGGCAGGAGACCCAAATGTTACAATGTAGATGGACTGTTTGCAGTTCTTGCTCCCCAGGACATTGGACTGTCTCAACTCCCTCCCCTACAGCATGAAAAAAAGACTCTTGACAACCTTGGAGCAAATGGAGTGGGGGTGAGGGGAGCTGTTTGCATATCTACGCTGCTGATGCCCAGGTGTCTGTGGGGGGCCGTGGCACAGGCTGTAAGGGGGCTAGGGGGCAGAAGGAGACTGTTTGAGAGGCAGGCTACAGGCAGGGGAGCCCGTGAGTGTGTGCAGGGCTGTGTGTGTGGGTGTGGTGGCAGGGGGTAAGGGCAGGTCCCCCTCTGGATGGTGAGATGGCAGCTGGGCTGGCCCTGGGCCCTCAGGGCTGAAGGGCAGAAGCAGGGTGGCAGTAAAGTAGCACAGGGAAGCACACAGTAGATGTTAGTTGGGGAGCTGGGGGACAGAGGGCAAGGGGAAAGGGGGCATCCTTGAGGAGGGGTATGGACTAGAGAGTGGGGGGAGCTGGAGGCATGGAAGGTCCCAGGAATCAGGGACTGACAGGAACAGATTCCTGCACCCACCCACTGGATAGAAGCTGCAGCAGCCAGAGCAGCAGCCCTGGCTTGCCTAGGCCAAGGGCCCTGATTGAGTCCCTCTGAGGATGAGGAAGAAGAGGAGGAGGTAGAGGAGGAGGAGGAGAAGGAGGAGGAGGAGGAGGAGGAGGAGGAGGAGGAGGAGGAGGAGGAAGAGGAGGAG
This sequence comes from Erinaceus europaeus, assembly GCF_950295315.1. Taxonomy (NCBI): domain Eukaryota; kingdom Metazoa; phylum Chordata; class Mammalia; order Eulipotyphla; family Erinaceidae; genus Erinaceus; species Erinaceus europaeus. Next base: position 122,688 of record NW_026647934.1, read on the forward strand.
GAAGAAGAGGAGGAGGAGTAGGAGGGGCAGGAGGGCAGCTGTCAGTAGGCAACGGGATTAATAGAGGCCTCCATTACGGAGGCAGGTGTCCAGGCAGGCACCCAGCAACCCTCAGGGGCAGCTCAGGGCACCCAGGGACCTGGTGTGGGTATCTCTGGGGCGGGAACTGTCAGTCAGTCAGCAAGACTGTGTGTCAGTGCACATGGTGGGACAGGGGCCTGGCGGACCTTGGTCCCCAGCCCTGGGCTGTCAGATGCCAGCCCCATGCCCAGACACACACCAATCTGCCCATAGCCCCTTGGCCCGGCCGACCAGCACCTGCTTTGCCCTGGGGCTCTGGCTCTGGTGGCTGGCCACCACCCCTCAGGTCAAGTTCAGCGTGGGGGTCATGGCTGCTGGTCAACTGGATGGGCAGGGTCCCCGTAGCCTAGCAACCACAGGAGCCCTCTGTGATGTCCTAGCCCCTGGCAATCTGTGCTGGCCACACTGGCACTGGGTAGCCCAACTGCCCTGCCACTAGGTGAGGCAACAGCGCCCAGACGCCTGGGCCCTGGCACAGAGGGACGGAAGGATGGGAAGACAGTGCTGACCGAAGAGGGACCTCAGGGCTGGCAGCCAAGAGAAGACAGGTGGAGGTGTGCCCGGGATCCAGGGAGCCCAGGCCAGAGCTGCCTGCATGCCTGCCTGCCTTCCTGGATGTCTGTATGCTGCCTTTGTCCAGGTAGGTTTCTCAGGTCCCCTCCACTCCTGTCCTCTCCTGTCCTCTCCTGTCCTCACCATCCTCTCCCCTCTCCTCTCCTCTGCACTTTGCTTCTCTCCTTTGTCTGTCCTCTCTTCCAGGTGCCCTGCTCACCAGCTCCAGCACTTGTGATGGTTCTCCAGTGACAGCTGTTCGCATCCCCTTCCACCCGCTGCCTGCCCCTAATGTGACCCAGCTCACAGGGTCTCCGGCTCACTCCACCCAAACCCACACGCCCCAACACATTCCCTGGTTCAGCCTCTCTGCCCTATTCAGCCAAACTGGCCCCTTTGCAACCTACCTGTGCATCGTTGATTCTCTTCACCATTCAAGGAGAGATCTCCTTTTGTACTTAGCTTGGTTGACTGCTGGATGGATGGATGGATAGATGGATGGATGGATGGATAGATGGATGGGTGGATGGATGGATGGACAGGTCAATGGATCGGTTTTGTAGAGGGAGAGTACCATCTAGCGGTACTGGAGACCCCTGGTGTCAGATCCTTAGTCAATGTCAAATGTAAAACATTAATTCAACAATAACAAAAGTGAGTAAGCACCTAAATAAATAAACAAATAAATAAATATAAAATCTGTGTTAAAAAATACATGGTGTCTTTGCCTTTCTGCATATGGAATGCTGTGAGGATCTTAACAAGGAAAGCATTTTCCTGAGTAGCCCATTTGAAGTCGTGGCATATTTCCTTTTCCTTTTTCTTTTATTACTTTCTATTTTCTTGTGATTATTCACTGGAATAAATAGATAGGAATTGAGAGGGAAGGGAGGGAGAGAGAGTTTGAGACACAGAGAGAAACACCTGCAGCACTTCTGCACCACTTGTAAAGATTTCCCCTGGCAGGTGGGGACCAGGGTGTTGAAGCCCAGTCCTCCTGCATTGTAACATGAGTGCTTAACTGGGTGTGGCACCACCTGGTACCCTTGAAGGGGCACTTTTTTTTAGCAATGAAAAGAAATTCTCGTGGCAAGGTAATAAATAAATGAAGAAGTAATTAAAAGTGCATTTACATTAACTCAGTGGAAACACACTGGGACATATAAGTCTCTGTTACCTGTATTACTTCTTCATTTATGGATTGATTGCCTCAAGGGGTTATTGCCACAGCTGAGTGCCTGCACCACGAATAATCCACAGCTCCTGCACTCCATTTGTTCCCCTTTCGCTGCCCTTGTTGCTTGGTCACTGTGGTGGTTATTGTTGTTGTTGTTGTTGTTGTTGTTGTTGTTGTTGTTACTGACCTTGCATCTGACAGACACAAAAGGAGAGAGCAGAGGAAATACAGGGTGGGAGAGAAAGATAGAACTCCTAAAGACCTGCTTCACCCCCTGTAAAGCGACTCCCCGGCAGGTGGCGGTCTGGGGGCCAGACCCCAGATCCTTCCACCTGTCCCCTTTTCGTGAGCGCCACAAGCCCTTAACCCTCTGACATACCGCCAAACCTCCCTGGATTTACTTTTGAAGGCAATATGACCTGCCTCGTTTTGAATCCTCATTATCCTGAGGGTCAGTGCTGGAGACAGTGTCATGACACGACACACGGAGATCTCTGGTATCAGAGAGCACCTGGAACAGCAGCTGGGGCTCTAGTGCCAGGGCAGGAGCAACTCCTCATCCACCCTCCACGGAGTCCACCTGCCTGCATTTTGGTCCTTTTCCCTCCAAAAAAGATTTTTCCCTTTTTTCACTTTGAAACTGGCAGCAGACAGGTTACCCAGGCAGGACGAAAAAAATAAAAAGCCTTTTTTTTTTTTTTTAAACCGAAGTGAATGACCATCTTCTGGAAAGTATAGGTTTTGAACCTGAAAACTCTGTCTGTCTGTCTCTTAGTCCACAGAAAGAGCCACTAGCCCAGCCATATCTCACGCTCAGATGGGGTGTTTTTGCCAGTCAAAGGTCTGCACAGCACACTAGGGATTGGGCGGCAGGAGACCCAAATGTTACAATGTAGATGGACTGTTTGCAGTTCTTGCTCCCCAGGACATTGGACTGTCTCAACTCCCTCCCCTACAGCATGAAAAAAAGACTCTTGACAACCTTGGAGCAAATGGAGTGGGGGTGAGGGGAGCTGTTTGCATGTCTGCGCTGCTGATGCCCAGGTGTCTGTGGGGGGCCGTGGCACAGGCTGTAAGGGGGCTAGGGGGCAGAAGGAGACTGTTTGAGAGGCAGGCTACAGGCAGGGGAGCCCGTGAGTGTGTGCAGGGCTGTGTGTGTGGGTGTGGTGGCAGGGGGTAAGGGCAGGTCCCCCTCTGGATGGTGAGATGGCAGCTGGGCTGGCCCTGGGCCCTCAGGGCTGAAGGGCAGAAGCAGGGTGGCAGTAAAGTAGCACAGGGAAGCACACAGTAGATGTTAGTTGGGGAGCTGGGGGACAGAGGGCAAGGGGAAAGGGGGCATCCTTGAGGAGGGGTATGGACTAGAGAGTGGGGGGAGCTGGAGGCATGGAAGGTCCCAGGAATCAGGGACTGACAGGAACAGATTCCTGCACCCACCCACTGGATAGAAGCTGCAGCAGCCAGAGCAGCAGCCCTGGCTTGCCTAGGCCAAGGGCCCTGATTGAGTCCCTCTGAGGATGAGGAAGAAGAGGAGGAGGTAGAGGAGGAGGAGGAGAAGGAGGAGGAGGAGGAGGAGGAGGAGGAGGAGGAGGAGGAAGAGGAGGAGGAAGAAGAGGAGGAGGAGTAGGAGGGGCAGGAGGGCAGCTGTCAGTAGGCAACGGGATTAATAGAGGCCTCCATTACGGAGGCAGGTGTCCAGGCAGGCACCCAGCAACCCTCAGGGGCAGCTCAGGGCACCCAGGGACCTGGTGTGGGTATCTCTGGGGCGGGAACTGTCAGTCAGTCAGCAAGACTGTGTGTCAGTGCACATGGTGGGACAGGGGCCTGGCGGACCTTGGTCCCCAGCCCTGGGCTGTCAGATGCCAGCCCCATGCCCAGACACACACCAATCTGCCCATAGCCCCTTGGCCCGGCCGACCAGCACCTGCTTTGCCCTGGGGCTCTGGCTCTGGTGGCTGGCCACCACCCCTCAGGTCAAGTTCAGCGTGGGGGTCATGGCTGCTGGTCAACTGGATGGGCAGGGTCCCCGTAGCCTAGCAACCACAGGAGCCCTCTGTGATGTCCTAGCCCCTGGCAATCTGTGCTGGCCACACTGGCACTGGGTAGCCCAACTGCCCTGCCACTAGGTGAGGCAACAGCGCCCAGACGCCTGGGCCCTGGCACAGAGGGACGGAAGGATGGGAAGACAGTGCTGACCGAAGAGGGACCTCAGGGCTGGCAGCCAAGAGAAGACAGGTGGAGGTGTGCCCGGGATCCAGGGAGCCCAGGCCAGAGCTGCCTGCATGCCTGCCTGCCTTCCTGGATGTCTGTATGCTGCCTTTGTCCAGGTAGGTTTCTCAGGTCCCCTCCACTCCTGTCCTCTCCTGACCTCTCCTGTCCTCACCATCCTCTCCCCTCTCCTCTCCTCTGCACTTTGCTTCTCTCCTTTGTCTGTCCTCTCTTCCAGGTGCCCTGCTCACCAGCTCCAGCACTTGTGATGGTTCTCCAGTGACAGCTGTTCGCATCCCCTTCCACCCGCTGCCTGCCCCTAATGTGACCCAGCTCACAGGGTCTCCGGCTCACTCCACCCAAACCCACACGCCCCAACACATTCCCTGGTTCAGCCTCTCTGCCCTATTCAGCCAAACTGGCCCCTTTGCAACCTACCTGTGCATCGTTGATTCTCTTCACCATTCAAGGAGAGATCTCCTTTTGTACTTAGCTTGGTTGACTGCTGGATGGATGGATGGATGGATGGATGGATGGATGGATGGATAGATGGATGGGTGGATGGATGGATGGACAGGTCAATGGATCGGTTTTGTAGAGGGAGAGTACCATCTAGCGGTACTGGAGACCCCTGGTGTCAGATCCTTAGTCAATGTCAAATGTAAAACATTAATTCAACAATAACAAAAGTGAGTAAGCACCTAAATAAATAAACAAATAAATAAATATAAAATCTGTGTTAAAAAATACATGGTGTCTTTGCCTTTCTGCATATGGAATGCTGTGAGGATCTTAACAAGGAAAGCATTTTCCTGAGTAGCCCATTTGAAGTCGTGGCATATTTCCTTTTCCTTTTTCTTTTATTACTTTCTATTTTCTTGTGATTATTCACTGGAATAAATAGATAGGAATTGAGAGGGAAGGGAGGGAGAGAGAGTTTGAGACACAGAGAGAAACACCTGCAGCACTTCTGCACCACTTGTAAAGATTTCCCCTGGCAGGTGGGGACCAGGGTGTTGAAGCCCAGTCCTCCTGCATTGTAACATGAGTGCTTAACTGGGTGTGGCACCACCTGGTACCCTTGAAGGGGCACTTTTTTTTAGCAATGAAAAGAAATTCTCGTGGCAAGGTAATAAATAAATGAAGAAGTAATTAAAAGTGCATTTACATTAACTCAGTGGAAACACACTGGGACATATAAGTCTCTGTTACCTGTATTACTTCTTCATTTATGGATTGATTGCCTCAAGGGGTTATTGCCACAGCTGAGTGCCTGCACCACGAATAATCCACAGCTCCTGCACTCCATTTGTTCCCCTTTCGCTGCCCTTGTTGCTTGGTCACTGTGGTGGTTATTGTTGTTGTTGTTGTTGTTGTTGTTGTTGTTGTTACTGACCTTGCATCTGACAGACACAAAAGGAGAGAGCAGAGGAAATACAGGGTGGGAGAGAAAGATAGAACTCCTAAAGACCTGCTTCACCCCCTGTAAAGCGACTCCCCGGCAGGTGGCGGTCTGGGGGCCAGACCCCAGATCCTTCCACCTGTCCCCTTTTCGTGAGCGCCACAAGCCCTTAACCCTCTGACATACCGCCAAACCTCCCTGGATTTACTTTTGAAGGCAATATGACCTGCCTCGTTTTGAATCCTCATTATCCTGAGGGTCAGTGCTGGAGACAGTGTCATGACACGACACACGGAGATCTCTGGTATCAGAGAGCACCTGGAACAGCAGCTGGGGCTCTAGTGCCAGGGCAGGAGCAACTCCTCATCCACCCTCCACGGAGTCCACCTGCCTGCATTTTGGTCCTTTTCCCTCCAAAAAAGATTTTTCCCTTTTTTCACTTTGAGACTGGCAGCAGACAGGTTACCCAGGCAGGACGAAAAAAATAAAAAGCCTTTTTTTTTTTTTTTAAACCGAAGTGAATGACCATCTTCTGGAAAGTATAGGTTTTGAACCTGAAAACTCTGTCTGTCTGTCTCTTAGTCCACAGAAAGAGCCACTAGCCCAGCCATATCTCACGCTCAGATGGGGTGTTTTTGCCAGTCAAAGGTCTGCACAGCACACTAGGGATTGGGCGGCAGGAGACCCAAATGTTACAATGTAGATGGACTGTTTGCAGTTCTTGCTCCCCAGGACATTGGACTGTCTCAACTCCCTCCCCTACAGCATGAAAAAAAGACTCTTGACAACCTTGGAGCAAATGGAGTGGGGGTGAGGGGAGCTGTTTGCATGTCTGCGCTGCTGATGCCCAGGTGTCTGTGGGGGGCCGTGGCACAGGCTGTAAGGGGGCTAGGGGGCAGAAGGAGACTGTTTGAGAGGCAGGCTACAGGCAGGGGAGCCCGTGAGTGTGTGCAGGGCTGTGTGTGTGGGTGTGGTGGCAGGGGGTAAGGGCAGGTCCCCCTCTGGATTGTGAGATGGCAGCTGGGCTGGCCCTGGGCCCTCAGGGCTGAAGGGCAGAAGCAGGGTGGCAGTAAAGTAGCACAGGGAAGCACACAGTAGATGTTAGTTGGGGAGCTGGGGGACAGAGGGCAAGGGGAAAGGGGGCATCCTTGAGGAGGGGTATGGACTAGAGAGTGGGGGGAGCTGGAGGCATGGAAGGTCCCAGGAATCAGGGACTGACAGGAACAGATTCCTGCACCCACCCACTGGATAGAAGCTGCAGCAGCCAGAGCAGCAGCCCTGGCTTGCCTAGGCCAAGGGCCCTGATTGAGTCCCTCTGAGGATGAGGAAGAAGAGGAGGAGGTAGAGGAGGAGGAGGAGAAGGAGGAGGAGGAGGAGGAGGAGGAGGAGGAGGAGGAAGAGGAGGAGGAAGAAGAGGAGGAGGAGTAGGAGGGGCAGGAGGGCAGCTGTCAGTAGGCAACGGGATTAATGGAGGCCTCCATTACGGAGGCAGGTGTCCAGGCAGGCACCCAGCAACCCTCAGGGGCAGCTCAGGGCACCCAGGGACCTGGTGTGGGTATCTCTGGGGCGGGAACTGTCAGTCAGTCAGCAAGACTGTGTGTCAGTGCACATGGTGGGACAGGGGCCTGGCGGACCTTGGTCCCCAGCCCTGGGCTGTCAGATGCCAGCCCCATGCCCAGACACACACCAATCTGCCCATAGCCCCTTGGCCCGGCCGACCAGCACCTGCTTTGCCCTGGGGCTCTGGCTCTGGTGGCTGGCCACCACCCCTCAGGTCAAGTTCAGCGTGGGGGTCATGGCTGCTGGTCAACTGGATGGGCAGGGTCCCCGTAGCCTAGCAACCACAGGAGCCCTCTGTGATGTCCTAGCCCCTGGCAATCTGTGCTGGCCACACTGGCACTGGGTAGCCCAACTGCCCTGCCACTAGGTGAGGCAACAGCGCCCAGACGCCTGGGCCCTGGCACAGAGGGACGGAAGGATGGGAAGACAGTGCTGACCGAAGAGGGACCTCAGGGCTGGCAGCCAAGAGAAGACAGGTGGAGGTGCGCCCGGGATCCAGGGAGCCCAGGCCAGAGCTGCCTGCATGCCTGCCTGCCTTCCTGGATGTCTGTATGCTGCCTTTGTCCAGGTAGGTTTCTCAGGTCCCCTCCACTCCTGTCCTCTCCTGTCCTCTCCTGTCCTCACCATCCTCTCCCCTCTCCTCTCCTCTGCACTTTGCTTCTCTCCTTTGTCTGTCCTCTCTTCCAGGTGCCCTGCTCACCAGCTCCAGCACTTGTGATGGTTCTCCAGTGACAGCTGTTCGCATCCCCTTCCACCCGCTGCCTGCCCCTAATGTGACCCAGCTCACAGGGTCTCCGGCTCACTCCACCCAAACCCACACGCCCCAACACATTCCCTGGTTCAGCCTCTCTGCCCTATTCAGCCAAACTGGCCCCTTTGCAACCTACCTGTGCATCGTTGATTCTCTTCACCATTCAAGGAGAGATCTCCTTTTGTACTTAGCTTGGTTGACTGCTGGATGGATGGATGGATGGATGGATGGATGGATGGATGGATGGATGGATGGATGGATGGATAGATGGATGGGTGGATGGATGGATGGACAGGTCAATGGATCGGTTTTGTAGAGGGAGAGTACCATCTAGCGGTACTGGAGACCCCTGGTGTCAGATCCTTAGTCAATGTCAAATGTAAAACATTAATTCAACAATAACAAAAGTGAGTAAGCACCTAAATAAATAAACAAATAAATAAATATAAAATCTGTGTTAAAAAATACATGGTGTCTTTGCCTTTCTGCATATGGAATGCTGTGAGGATCTTAACAAGGAAAGCATTTTCCTGAGTAGCCCATTTGAAGTCGTGGCATATTTCCTTTTCCTTTTTCTTTTATTACTTTCTATTTTCTTGTGATTATTCACTGGAATAAATAGATAGGAATTGAGAGGGAAGGGAGGGAGAGAGAGTTTGAGACACAGAGAGAAACACCTGCAGCACTTCTGCACCACTTGTAAAGATTTCCCCTGGCAGGTGGGGACCAGGGTGTTGAAGCCCAGTCCTCCTGCATTGTAACATGAGTGCTTAACTGGGTGTGGCACCACCTGGTACCCTTGAAGGGGCACTTTTTTTTAGCAATGAAAAGAAATTCTCGTGGCAAGGTAATAAATAAATGAAGAAGTAATTAAAAGTGCATTTACATTAACTCAGTGGAAACACACTGGGACATATAAGTCTCTGTTACCTGTATTACTTCTTCATTTATGGATTGATTGCCTCAAGGGGTTATTGCCACAGCTGAGTGCCTGCACCACGAATAATCCACAGCTCCTGCACTCCATTTGTTCCCCTTTCGCTGCCCTTGTTGCTTGGTCACTGTGGTGGTTATTGTTGTTGTTGTTGTTGTTGTTGTTGTTACTGACCTTGCATCTGACAGACACAAAAGGAGAGAGCAGAGGAAATACAGGGTGGGAGAGAAAGATAGAACTCCTAAAGACCTGCTTCACCCCCTGTAAAGCGACTCCCCGGCAGGTGGCGGTCTGGGGGCCAGACCCCAGATCCTTCCACCTGTCCCCTTTTCGTGAGCGCCACAAGCCCTTAACCCTCTGACATACCGCCAAACCTCCCTGGATTTACTTTTGAAGGCAATATGACCTGCCTCGTTTTGAATCCTCATTATCCTGAGGGTCAGTGCTGGAGACAGTGTCATGACACGACACACGGAGATCTCTGGTATCAGAGAGCACCTGGAACAGCAGCTGGGGCTCTAGTGCCAGGGCAGGAGCAACTCCTCATCCACCCTCCACGGAGTCCACCTGCCTGCATTTTGGTCCTTTTCCCTCCAAAAAAGATTTTTCCCTTTTTTCACTTTGAAACTGGCAGCAGACAGGTTACCCAGGCAGGGCGAAAAAAATAAAAAGCCTTTTTTTTTTTTTTTTTTTTTAAACCGAAGTGAATGACCATCTTCTGGAAAGTATAGGTTTTGAACCTGAAAACTCTGTCTGTCTGTCTCTTAGTCCACAGAAAGAGCCACTAGCCCAGCCATATCTCACGCTCAGATGGGGTGTTTTTGCCAGTCAAAGGTCTGCACAGCACACTAGGGATTGGGCGGCAGGAGACCCAAATGTTACAATGTAGATGGACTGTTTGCAGTTCTTGCTCCCCAGGACATTGGACTGTCTCAACTCCCTCCCCTACAGCATGAAAAAAAGACTCTTGACAACCTTGGAGCAAATGGAGTGGGGGTGAGGGGAGCTGTTTGCATGTCTGCGCTGCTGATGCCCAGGTGTCTGTGGGGGGCCGTGGCACAGGCTGTAAGGGGGCTAGGGGGCAGAAGGAGACTGTTTGAGAGGCAGGCTACAGGCAGGGGAGCCCGTGAGTGTGTGCAGGGCTGTGTGTGTGGGTGTGGTGGCAGGGGGTAAGGGCAGGTCCCCCTCTGGATGGTGAGATGGCAGCTGGGCTGGCCCTGGGCCCTCAGGGCTGAAGGGCAGAAGCAGGGTGGCAGTAAAGTAGCACAGGGAAGCACACAGTAGATGTTAGTTGGGGAGCTGGGGGACAGAGGGCAAGGGGAAAGGGGGCATCCTTGAGGAGGGGTATGGACTAGAGAGTGGGGGGAGCTGGAGGCATGGAAGGTCCCAGGAATCAGGGACTGACAGGAACAGATTCCTGCACCCACCCACTGGATAGAAGCTGCAGCAGCCAGAGCAGCAGCCCTGGCTTGCCTAGGCCAAGGGCCCTGATTGAGTCCCTCTGAGGATGAGGAAGAAGAGGAGGAGGTAGAGGAGGAGGAGGAGAAGGAGGAGGAGGAGGAGGAGGAGGAGGAGGAGGAGGAGGAAGAGGAGGAGGAAGAAGAGGAGGAGGAGTAGGAGGGGCAGGAGGGCAGCTGTCAGTAGGCAACGGGATTAATAGAGGCCTCCATTACGGAGGCAGGTGTCCAGGCAGGCACCCAGCAACCCTCAGGGGCAGCTCAGGGCACCCAGGGACCTGGTGTGGGTATCTCTGGGGCGGGAACTGTCAGTCAGTCAGCAAGACTGTGTGTCAGTGCACATGGTGGGACAGGGGCCTGGCGGACCTTGGTCCCCAGCCCTGGGCTGTCAGATGCCAGCCCCATGCCCAGACACACACCAATCTGCCCATAGCCCCTTGGCCCGGCCGACCAGCACCTGCTTTGCCCTGGGGCTCTGGCTCTGGTGGCTGGCCACCACCCCTCAGGTCAAGTTCAGCGTGGGGGTCATGGCTGCTGGTCAACTGGATGGGCAGGGTCCCCGTAGCCTAGCAACCACAGGAGCCCTCTGTGATGTCCTAGCCCCTGGCAATCTGTGCTGGCCACACTGGCACTGGGTAGCCCAACTGCCCTGCCACTAGGTGAGGCAACAGCGCCCAGACGCCTGGGCCCTGGCACAGAGGGACGGAAGGATGGGAAGACAGTGCTGACCGAAGAGGGACCTCAGGGCTGGCAGCCAAGAGAAGACAGGTGGAGGTGTGCCCGGGATCCAGGGAGCCCAGGCCAGAGCTGCCTGCATGCCTGCCTGCCTTCCTGGATGTCTGTATGCTGCCTTTGTCCAGGTAGGTTTCTCAGGTCCCCTCCACTCCTGTCCTCTCCTGACCTCTCCTGTCCTCACCATCCTCTCCCCTCTCCTCTCCTCTGCACTTTGCTTCTCTCCTTTGTCTGTCCTCTCTTCCAGGTGCCCTGCTCACCAGCTCCAGCACTTGTGATGGTTCTCCAGTGACAGCTGTTCGCATCCCCTTCCACCCGCTGCCTGCCCCTAATGTGACCCAGCTCACAGGGTCTCCGGCTCACTCCACCCAAACCCACACGCCCCAACACATTCCCTGGTTCAGCCTCTCTGCCCTATTCAGCCAAACTGGCCCCTTTGCAACCTACCTGTGCATCGTTGATTCTCTTCACCATTCAAGGAGAGATCTCCTTTTGTACTTAGCTTGGTTGACTGCTGGATGGATGGATGGATGGATGGATGGATGGATGGATGGATAGATGGATGGGTGGATGGATGGATGGACAGGTCAATGGATCGGTTTTGTAGAGGGAGAGTACCATCTAGCGGTACTGGAGACCCCTGGTGTCAGATCCTTAGTCAATGTCAAATGTAAAACATTAATTCAACAATAACAAAAGTGAGTAAGCACCTAAATAAATAAACAAATAAATAAATATAAAATCTGTGTTAAAAAATACATGGTGTCTTTGCCTTTCTGCATATGGAATGCTGTGAGGATCTTAACAAGGAAAGCATTTTCCTGAGTAGCCCATTTGAAGTCGTGGCATATTTCCTTTTCCTTTTTCTTTTATTACTTTCTATTTTCTTGTGATTATTCACTGGAATAAATAGATAGGAATTGAGAGGGAAGGGAGGGAGAGAGAGTTTGAGACACAGAGAGAAACACCTGCAGCACTTCTGCACCACTTGTAAAGATTTCCCCTGGCAGGTGGGGACCAGGGTGTTGAAGCCCAGTCCTCCTGCATTGTAACATGAGTGCTTAACTGGGTGTGGCACCACCTGGTACCCTTGAAGGGGCACTTTTTTTTAGCAATGAAAAGAAATTCTCGTGGCAAGGTAATAAATAAATGAAGAAGTAATTAAAAGTGCATTTACATTAACTCAGTGGAAACACACTGGGACATATAAGTCTCTGTTACCTGTATTACTTCTTCATTTATGGATTGATTGCCTCAAGGGGTTATTGCCACAGCTGAGTGCCTGCACCACGAATAATCCACAGCTCCTGCACTCCATTTGTTCCCCTTTCGCTGCCCTTGTTGCTTGGTCACTGTGGTGGTTATTGTTGTTGTTGTTGTTGTTGTTGTTGTTGTTGTTACTGACCTTGCATCTGACAGACACAAAAGGAGAGAGCAGAGGAAATACAGGGTGGGAGAGAAAGATAGAACTCCTAAAGACCTGCTTCACCCCCTGTAAAGCGACTCCCCGGCAGGTGGCGGTCTGGGGGCCAGACCCCAGATCCTTCCACCTGTCCCCTTTTCGTGAGCGCCACAAGCCCTTAACCCTCTGACATACCGCCAAACCTCCCTGGATTTACTTTTGAAGGCAATATGACCTGCCTCGTTTTGAATCCTCATTATCCTGAGGGTCAGTGCTGGAGACAGTGTCATGACACGACACACGGAGATCTCTGGTATCAGAGAGCACCTGGAACAGCAGCTGGGGCTCTAGTGCCAGGGCAGGAGCAACTCCTCATCCACCCTCCACGGAGTCCACCTGCCTGCATTTTGGTCCTTTTCCCTCCAAAAAAGATTTTTCCCTTTTTTCACTTTGAGACTGGCAGCAGACAGGTTACCCAGGCAGGACGAAAAAAATAAAAAGCCTTTTTTTTTTTTTTTAAACCGAAGTGAATGACCATCTTCTGGAAAGTATAGGTTTTGAACCTGAAAACTCTGTCTGTCTGTCTCTTAGTCCACAGAAAGAGCCACTAGCCCAGCCATATCTCACGCTCAGATGGGGTGTTTTTGCCAGTCAAAGGTCTGCACAGCACACTAGGGATTGGGCGGCAGGAGACCCAAATGTTACAATGTAGATGGACTGTTTGCAGTTCTTGCTCCCCAGGACATTGGACTGTCTCAACTCCCTCCCCTACAGCATGAAAAAAAGACTCTTGACAACCTTGGAGCAAATGGAGTGGGGGTGAGGGGAGCTGTTTGCATGTCTGCGCTGCTGATGCCCAGGTGTCTGTGGGGGGCCGTGGCACAGGCTGTAAGGGGGCTAGGGGGCAGAAGGAGACTGTTTGAGAGGCAGGCTACAGGCAGGGGAGCCCGTGAGTGTGTGCAGGGCTGTGTGTGTGGGTGTGGTGGCAGGGGGTAAGGGCAGGTCCCCCTCTGGATTGTGAGATGGCAGCTGGGCTGGCCCTGGGCCCTCAGGGCTGAAGGGCAGAAGCAGGGTGGCAGTAAAGTAGCACAGGGAAGCACACAGTAGATGTTAGTTGGGGAGCTGGGGGACAGAGGGCAAGGGGAAAGGGGGCATCCTTGAGGAGGGGTATGGACTAGAGAGTGGGGGGAGCTGGAGGCATGGAAGGTCCCAGGAATCAGGGACTGACAGGAACAGATTCCTGCACCCACCCACTGGATAGAAGCTGCAGCAGCCAGAGCAGCAGCCCTGGCTTGCCTAGGCCAAGGGCCCTGATTGAGTCCCTCTGAGGATGAGGAAGAAGAGGAGGAGGTAGAGGAGGAGGAGGAGAAGGAGGAGGAGGAGGAGGAGGAGGAGGAGGAGGAGGAAGAGGAGGAGGAAGAAGAGGAGGAGGAGTAGGAGGGGCAGGAGGGCAGCTGTCAGTAGGCAACGGGATTAATGGAGGCCTCCATTACGGAGGCAGGTGTCCAGGCAGGCACCCAGCAACCCTCAGGGGCAGCTCAGGGCACCCAGGGACCTGGTGTGGGTATCTCTGGGGCGGGAACTGTCAGTCAGTCAGCAAGACTGTGTGTCAGTGCACATGGTGGGACAGGGGCCTGGCGGACCTTGGTCCCCAGCCCTGGGCTGTCAGATGCCAGCCCCATGCCCAGACACACACCAATCTGCCCATAGCCCCTTGGCCCGGCCGACCAGCACCTGCTTTGCCCTGGGGCTCTGGCTCTGGTGGCTGGCCACCACCCCTCAGGTCAAGTTCAGCGTGGGGGTCATGGCTGCTGGTCAACTGGATGGGCAGGGTCCCCGTAGCCTAGCAACCACAGGAGCCCTCTGTGATGTCCTAGCCCCTGGCAATCTGTGCTGGCCACACTGGCACTGGGTAGCCCAACTGCCCTGCCACTAGGTGAGGCAACAGCGCCCAGACGCCTGGGCCCTGGCACAGAGGGACGGAAGGATGGGAAGACAGTGCTGACCGAAGAGGGACCTCAGGGCTGGCAGCCAAGAGAAGACAGGTGGAGGTGCGCCCGGGATCCAGGGAGCCCAGGCCAGAGCTGCCTGCATGCCTGCCTGCCTTCCTGGATGTCTGTATGCTGCCTTTGTCCAGGTAGGTTTCTCAGGTCCCCTCCACTCCTGTCCTCTCCTGTCCTCTCCTGTCCTCACCATCCTCTCCCCTCTCCTCTCCTCTGCACTTTGCTTCTCTCCTTTGTCTGTCCTCTCTTCCAGGTGCCCTGCTCACCAGCTCCAGCACTTGTGATGGTTCTCCAGTGACAGCTGTTCGCATCCCCTTCCACCCGCTGCCTGCCCCTAATGTGACCCAGCTCACAGGGTCTCCGGCTCACTCCACCCAAACCCACACGCCCCAACACATTCCCTGGTTCAGCCTCTCTGCCCTATTCAGCCAAACTGGCCCCTTTGCAACCTACCTGTGCATCGTTGATTCTCTTCACCATTCAAGGAGAGATCTCCTTTTGTACTTAGCTTGGTTGACTGCTGGATGGATGGATGGATGGATGGATGGATGGATGGATGGATGGATGGATGGATGGATGGATGGATAGATGGATGGGTGGATGGATGGATGGACAGGTCAATGGATCGGTTTTGTAGAGGGAGAGTACCATCTAGCGGTACTGGAGACCCCTGGTGTCAGATCCTTAGTCAATGTCAAATGTAAAACATTAATTCAACAATAACAAAAGTGAGTAAGCACCTAAATAAATAAACAAATAAATAAATATAAAATCTGTGTTAAAAAATACATGGTGTCTTTGCCTTTCTGCATATGGAATGCTGTGAGGATCTTAACAAGGAAAGCATTTTCCTGAGTAGCCCATTTGAAGTCGTGGCATATTTCCTTTTCCTTTTTCTTTTATTACTTTCTATTTTCTTGTGATTATTCACTGGAATAAATAGATAGGAATTGAGAGGGAAGGGAGGGAGAGAGAGTTTGAGACACAGAGAGAAACACCTGCAGCACTTCTGCACCACTTGTAAAGATTTCCCCTGGCAGGTGGGGACCAGGGTGTTGAAGCCCAGTCCTCCTGCATTGTAACATGAGTGCTTAACTGGGTGTGGCACCACCTGGTACCCTTGAAGGGGCACTTTTTTTTAGCAATGAAAAGAAATTCTCGTGGCAAGGTAATAAATAAATGAAGAAGTAATTAAAAGTGCATTTACATTAACTCAGTGGAAACACACTGGGACATATAAGTCTCTGTTACCTGTATTACTTCTTCATTTATGGATTGATTGCCTCAAGGGGTTATTGCCACAGCTGAGTGCCTGCACCACGAATAATCCACAGCTCCTGCACTCCATTTGTTCCCCTTTCGCTGCCCTTGTTGCTTGGTCACTGTGGTGGTTATTGTTGTTGTTGTTGTTGTTGTTGTTGTTACTGACCTTGCATCTGACAGACACAAAAGGAGAGAGCAGAGGAAATACAGGGTGGGAGAGAAAGATAGAACTCCTAAAGACCTGCTTCACCCCCTGTAAAGCGACTCCCCGGCAGGTGGCGGTCTGGGGGCCAGACCCCAGATCCTTCCACCTGTCCCCTTTTCGTGAGCGCCACAAGCCCTTAACCCTCTGACATACCGCCAAACCTCCCTGGATTTACTTTTGAAGGCAATATGACCTGCCTCGTTTTGAATCCTCATTATCCTGAGGGTCAGTGCTGGAGACAGTGTCATGACACGACACACGGAGATCTCTGGTATCAGAGAGCACCTGGAACAGCAGCTGGGGCTCTAGTGCCAGGGCAGGAGCAACTCCTCATCCACCCTCCACGGAGTCCACCTGCCTGCATTTTGGTCCTTTTCCCTCCAAAAAAGATTTTTCCCTTTTTTCACTTTGAAACTGGCAGCAGACAGGTTACCCAGGCAGGGCGAAAAAAATAAAAAGCCTTTTTTTTTTTTTTTTTTTTTTAAACCGAAGTGAATGACCATCTTCTGGAAAGTATAGGTTTTGAACCTGAAAACTCTGTCTGTCTGTCTCTTAGTCCACAGAAAGAGCCACTAGCCCAGCCATATCTCACGCTCAGATGGGGTGTTTTTGCCAGTCAAAGGTCTGCACAGCACACTAGGGATTGGGCGGCAGGAGACCCAAATGTTACAATGTAGATGGACTGTTTGCAGTTCTTGCTCCCCAGGACATTGGACTGTCTCAACTCCCTCCCCTACAGCATGAAAAAAAGACTCTTGACAACCTTGGAGCAAATGGAGTGGGGGTGAGGGGAGCTGTTTGCATGTCTGCGCTGCTGATGCCCAGGTGTCTGTGGGGGGCCGTGGCACAGGCTGTAAGGGGGCTAGGGGGCAGAAGG
>NW_026647935.1:0-29720 GCF_950295315.1 Erinaceus europaeus
CTGCTCCTGATGACTGGTTTGTTTTTGTTTTTTGTTTTTGTTATTTTAGAGGGGTTTTTATTGTTATCTTTATTTATTTATTGGATAGAGAAAGCCAGAAATTGAGAGGGGGGTGATAGGAGACAGAGAGACACCTGCAGCCTTGCTTTACCACTCGTGAAGCTTGCCCCCTTCCCCCAGTTTGTAAGGACTGGGGGCTCAAACCCCGGTCCTTACGAACTATAACATGTGCGCTCAACCAGGTGTGCCACCACACGGCCCCGTTTTTTGTGGTTTTTTAAGATGAAAAATGGAAAAGAGAAAGAAAGCAAGAAAGAAAGAAAAAAAAGAAAGGAAGGAAGGAAGGAAGGAAGGAAGGAAGGAAGGAAAGAAGGAAGGAAGGAAGGAAAAAAGGAAGGGAGAGTGAGAGAGGGCGGGAGGGAGAGAAAGAAAGAGAGAAAAAAAGAGACAGGGAGAGGAGACTGCAGCACCACTCCACCTCCCATGAAGCTTCCCTCTATACTCATTCCCATAGACCATGTGGTAGCCCAGGACTTGAACCCAGTCCTTGCACATGGTAATGCATGCATTTTACTGGTTGAGCCTACTGCCTCTGGTTTACTCATTATTTAACTACATATCAGTTTTGGGTTTTTGGGGGGTTTTTTTTGGTAAGGAAAATTTCCTAATGAGAAACCTGAAGGAACAGAGAAGTAGAAAAACCACCAGGAGTGGCCAGGTTGTGGCACACCTGGTTAAGCAGACATGTCACAATGCAGAAGGACCCAGGTTCGAGGCCCTACTCCCCATCTGTGAAGGGAGAAAACTTTACAAACAGTGAAGCAGTGCTGCAGGTGTCTCTCTCTGTCTCTCTTCCTTGCTATCTCCCCTTCCCATTGATTTCTGACTGTCTCTATCACATAAATAAATAAAGATAATTAAAAAATTATTAAAAGAAAATAAAACCACCAGGGAGGGCATTTCTATACCAGTTCTTGGCTGAGTTGGTTATTCCTAGAGAATTAGCAACGTTTAGCAGCAGAGTGAAAGGGTACCTGATGGATGTCAAAGTCAGAACAGAGATACTGGAATAGGATCAGTAAAAAAAGGAAAAACATGAGAAAAAAAAAGACATGTAAAATGACAGCCATTTCCTGGGGCACCCAGAAGATTGCAGCCTGGAAGCAGGGGTTGCAATTTTACAAAATTAATTATTCTTGAACATAGGAGCCTAAAGACTGGAGAACTGGAGTCTTAAGGAGGCATGTGTAGAGTCTATCAGTTACTTCAGATCATCTCTTTCAAACAGGATCCAGGGTTTCCCCCCTGCTACCAAATGTTGGATACTTGAACCAGTCAGATGGTAATGGCACTCAGTTGTAAGAGCAGAAAACCAGCCTGGACCTAAATGTACATGTTGAGTCCAGGGGCAAAGAGAGAGCTCACCAAGCAGAATGCATATCTTTACCATGCACATGGCCCAGGTTTGAGCCCAACACCGTGTGAGAGTGCCACAGCGCCCAGAGAATCTGTGTTGAAGTGGTGTCTCTCCTTCTGTCTCTATCAGAAGTTAAAAGAATGAAAAAAGTTGGCCTGGAAATCATGTGAAATCATGCAGGCATGAGGTCCTGGTGCCTGAAGTTTTGTTTTGTTTTTTTTTTTAACTTGTAACTATATCTTAAGTCTATTAAGTGCATCTCTAGTTTTCATCTATGAAATAATGGCACTAATTGTTAAGAACCTATGAGAATGTGGGCAAAGCACTTGGCCAATACCCACTTGCCCAACTGACTGGCACCAGAGCTGAAAGCATCATGGCATCCACTTAACTAATATTTTACTAACAAAAAAAATGTGCAGAGCACAGGATGGGTCACAGCTCTACCCATAAAGAACTTAGAAACTAGTAAGATAGTGCACTGAACAACTCAGGTTCGAACCAGACCCCTACTGCATTGAAGCTAGCCTCTGTACTATCGTCTCAGTCTCTCTCTCATTCTCTCTTTCTCTCCTTCTCTCTGCCTCTCTTTCCCTCCCTCTGTCTCTGTCTTTCTCTTTAAAAAAATGAAACTAGTGGGAAAATCATTGTATGATCAAAATAGTCATCACTACACAGCTAGGTCTTATACACTAAAGGGCCCTGAACGCAGAGCTCAAATGACAAATGACAAAATTCAAATCTTCTAGATCCTTCTGTGCCTCAGTAGGAGGCCTCCCCTGCCCTTAGCCCACCCACAGTAACAAGGTGGAGGAGATGAGGCCTTCTTAGTTCAGTTTGTGTGGTTGTCATGGAGAACATACATGGATAGGAAGAGAGTAAGGAGTGACCCCACTTGGAACATGTTTGGGAACTGATAATTATCTTTTTTTTTAATTGATTTAATAATGATCAACAAGACCATAGGATAAGAGGGATACAGTTTCCACTACCAGAGTTCTGTATTCCACACCCTTCATTGGAAGCTTTCTTGTTGTTTCTCCCTCTGGGAGTATGGGCCTAGGATCATTATGAGTTGCAGAAGGTGGAAGGTCTGGCTTCTGTAATAGCTTCTCCACTGGACATGGGCATTGGCAATCCATATTCCCAGCCTATTTTTGTCTTTCCCTAGTGGGGCAGTGCTCTGGAGAGGTGAGGTTCATAGACACTTTGGTGAGGTTATCTGCCCAGGGAAGTCAAGTTGGCTTCATGGTAGCATCTACAACTTGGTGGCTGAAAAGCATTAAGATATTATTAGATTCCTGTTTAATAATCAGGAACCTAAAGGCAGAAGTACAGCAGATGATATTTGGGGTCTCCATTTTGGAAAAAAAAAAAAGCTGGGAAGTCTATTTTAAGAATATTCCAAGGGGCCGATGACTTTACTAATTTTTGTCTGAGCTAACAAACAGGTAAGCTAAAGATATTGTCTGGGGTGATAGTGTCAGATTTGGATATAGGACTAGAAAGCTGAATCAGGGAAGAGAGTAGCTCCCAAATATGGGAAGTATATAAATACTGTTAACTGTAAACCCCATCGATTTGATCTGGGGCCCATATTCAGCACAAGAGCCTATGTAACCTCTGCATCCCTGTTGGTCTGAATTCGAATTCTGTGGTCATAGCTAGGAACATTCTAGGCTGCACTCATTTCAGGACCTGTCTTCCTCAAGTGGTAGAGTATGTTGATCCAGTCTCCCTTTGGAGAGTGGGAACTGATTATTTTCTTTTTACAGATTTTTATGGAGTTATAACACTGTAAGTTTCACTATACATCAATTTGTAATGACTACATGAAGTGTATCATCAAAAGCCTGATTCTCAGGACCAGAAGATAGCTCACTTGGTAGGGTACCTCTCTTACTATGGGAGCAGCCTGGGTTTGAGCCCTGATGCCACATGGAAATGCCAAAACACTAGGAGAAGCTCTGGTGCTGTGGTGTTTCTCCCTCTCTTTTTCTCTCTACATCTCTGTCTTTCATCTTCCCTATGTACGTGTGTGTGTGTGTGTGTGTGTGTGTGTGTGTGTGTGTGTGTGTGTGTGATAAAATGAAAGGCATAAAAAAGTCAAGACTAAGAAATAGATATTCTAAATGTTACCCTTTCTCACAAACATAAAATAACAAAGCCATTCCTAATAAGTATGCATGGTCATGGAGGGTCTGTCTTCTGTGCTCTAGCACTCATCAATACAGGGCCAGCATCTTTGTATCTCTCTGTCTCTGTCTTTCTGTCTCAAAAAAAAAAAAAGAAAAAGTCAACCCAGGAGCAGTGAAATGACACGTCTGTGAGACTAGGGCACTGCAAAAAATACATATATGCGTGTCCAGTTCTATATTCTGTCACCACATAATGACCTCTTTTAATATGACTTTTTATTGAAGACAGGATATCAGGGATCAAACCCAGAGCCTCTCACATACCAAATATGTGCTATGCCTCTGAATCCAGGTCCCTTGAAACAAGATTTTTTTTTTTTTTTTAACCAGAGCACTGTTCACCTCTAGCTTATGGTGGTGCTGGGAATTAAAACTGGGACCCTGGGACCTTCAGTGCCTCAGGTTTGGGAGTTTGTTTGCATAACCATTATGCTGTCTCCCCAGCAAGACAAGATTTTTGATGAAACCTTTTTCTTTCTGTGATCTTTCTCTTTCCAAACACTTTGCCACAACCAGGAAGACGTCTAGCTTTCCAGATTCCCGGAGCCCTGGTCTCTACACCACATGGACGTTATCCACCTCCTCTGTGTCATCCCAAGGTAGTTTTTCTGAAGGTGATCCCCGGCAGAACCGCCCCTTCAAGTCTGTCTTCGTGCCCACTGCCATCGTCAACCCTGTGAGGAGCAGCGTCAGCTCAGGGACAGTAGGACGGGGCTCTCTTCGCAAAGGGCGGAGCAGCATGAGAAAGAGTAAGTGGTAACAGAGAAGTATGTGCCTACAGATAAGGTGGAAAGAGCGCTGACAGCAGGGTAAACAGAACATGTTCTGTAAGGATCTGGGCTAGAGCACAGGCATGTGGGGATGGAAGGGTACTTTACATTTCTCTTATGTTTACTTATTTTATTGTATGAAGCCAGACCAAGGTCACCACCATTCATCAACACACACACACACACACACACACACACACACACCCTCCCTCCCTTACCTTTTTATTGACTGGGATTATGGCAGCCCTGAGTACCAACATGTAATTAGAACTTAGTCCAAGTTAATGTTGGCTGTTATCAGTCAGAACCATCAAAACACTTAATGAATCAGTGCTTCTCAAAGAGTCCTCTAAGGAACCCCTCAAGAATGCCAGAAGGGAAACAATAAAAAGATTAGGGAGAGTTACAATGGCAATGCTAAGAGATCCTGAATCTCACTCTACTATCTTAGTGATATAGATAGATAGATAGATAGATAGATAGATAGATAGATAGATAGATAGATAGGTAGTAAATGTCCAGAATAAATCTCTGTCATGTTGTTAACCCCCATCAAAAATTCTCTTCCCTGTGTGTCTTACCTCTATTACATCCACATCACGCACATGACAAAACTATTTATCTTTCATCTTAAAAATTGTGCCTCTATTTCTAGGCATTCAATTTGTACACAGTCCCTCATTTTCAGGGATCTAAAAAGTATTTGAAATCAGCTGTCCTACAAAATGTTCTAGTAATTGTACACTTCTTTGGAGGAAGACTACAAATCCACAATGTGAATTCAACTTAAATTCTACATCCTAAGGCCAGAGAGTGGTACACAAGGTTGACAGCACATAACAGTGCACAAGAACCTCTGTTCAAGCTCCTGTCCCTACCAAGGGGGGGGCAGTTTACAAGCAGTGACACAGTGCTGCAGAGGTCTCTCTCCCCTCCTCTCCTCTCTATCTCCCCATTCCTATTGATTTTTTTCTCTCTCCAGTAAATAAACTTTTTTATTAATTCTACATCCTGGGTTCTGCAATATCTTTTACTCTTAAAAAATAATAAATGAGAAGTACGTGTGACTAAATAGAGCAAAAGAGTAACATGTGAAACAGTATCCACACAGGAAAATATCCCAAGAAAATAAGTGTCTTAACTTCCCCTCTTCCTCAGTGCTGTCATCTGATCACCTGTTGGAGTACTCTTGCCCTCTTAATTCTACCACCCGTCCCTCCTTCTCCTTATTATCCTCCTCTCAGCTCTCCCTCTCTCTGTCTCTCTCTCTGTCTCTCTCTCTCTGTCTTCCTCTCTCTCAGCATGATACAACCACACCAGCCTTGGACAAATTTCTGACATCTTTTTTTTTTTTTTACTTTTGCTCTTTTGTATATATTTTTTAAATTTTATTGGTGACTTAATACTGATTTACAAAATTATAAGATAACAGGGGTATGATTCAGTACCATTGTTATCACCACGGTTCTGTATCCCCCATTCTCTCCACTGGTAGCTACAGCAGTTCTCTCCCAAGACTGAAGATATGGGTTGACTATTATTTCTATAACAATTTCTGACATCGTCACACTTCCTTTTTGTCATTCGTAAAATGAACATGGGAAGAGTGCCTACCTCATCAGGGTTACTATGAAACTGATGGTATAGTGTCTGGGACATATTAAGCTCCGAAGAAATATTAGCAATTGCATAGTAGTAGTATTTGGTGAGTGTTATCATTGTTATTACAACCAAGCAGATTATCTCTAGTCCATCCAGAATGTTCCAGAATGTGAATTCACTTAAACCAAGTTTTCATTAAATCTAGAGCACTGGTGAGTGCCATTGACATCTGTTCTCACTTCCTTGCACACACTCCCTCTCTACCTCTTTTTCCCATTTTTATTTGATAGAAGAGAGAAATTGAGAGGGGAGGGAAGATAGATAGATAAAGAGAGAGAGAGAAAGAGAGAGAGAGAGAGAAATAGTCCTGCAGCACTGCTTCACTGCTCGTGAAGCTTCCCCCATGCAGGTGAGAACTGAGGACTTGAGCCCCAATTCTTCTTTTTTTTTTTTTTTTGCTTTTTAATTTTTAAAATGTTTTATTTATAAAAAGGAAACATTGGCTAAACCATAGGATAAGAGGGTTACAACTCCACACAATTCCCACCACCAGAACTTTATATCCTTTCCCCACCCCAATAGCTTTCCTATCCTTTAACCCTCTGGGAGTATGGATCCAAGGTCATTGTGGATGCAGAAGGTGGAAGGTCTGGCGTCTGTAATTGCTTCCCCACTGAACATGGGCGTTGACAGGTCGATCCATACTCCCAGCCTGCCTCTCTCTTTCCCTAGTGGGCAAGGTTGAGCCCCAATTCTTGCACATGGTATTCTGTGTGTTCGACTGGGTGCTCCACTGCCCAGCTCCCCTCTCATCCTATGTGTAGCTCTTGATTGGGTTGGAACTTTGAAGTTTGTTTATTGGTAACACCCAGAACCTCTCTTATGGGAAATTCTACTGCTCCTAAGCTAATGTTTTCATTCTTTTCACTTCAAATAGAAAAGAGAGACACCGGGGCCAGGTGGTGGCGCACCTGTTTGAGAACATGTTACAGTACACAAAGACCAGCGAGCTCCCGGCCCCCATCTGCAGGGGGAAAGCTTTGCAAGTGGTGAAGCAGTGCTGCAGGTGTCTCTCTGCAGCTCTCCTTCTCTATCTCTCATTTTCAATCTTGATTTCTGACTGTCTCTATCCAATAAATAAAGATAACAAAAATATTTTTAAAGAATTGTGTGTAGTTGTACCCCTCTTATCCTATGTTTTTGTCAGTGTTTCCTTTTTATAAATAAAGTAAAAAATAATATAAAATATAAAATAAAAAGAAGAGAGAGACAGTGCAGCACCATTCCACCATCTCTGAAGCTCCCCCTGGTGCTGTCTGTGATGCTCCCATGTGGTATCAGAACTTGAACATGGTAAGGTATGCACTCCTTATAGGTGAGCTGTCCCCAGCCCCTCAGTTGACTCTTTGACTGCTTGCATAGTATGCAGATGTACTAAAATGCATCAATTAAATCTCTTGAAAAGCAAGAACCAACAAGAGAAATAGAAATGGCATAAGACCAATTTTTCTTTTCTTTTCTTTTTGCCTTCAGGGTTATTGCTGGAGCCCAGTGCTGGCACAATGAATACACTGCTCCTGGAAGCTTTTTTTTTTTTTCCATTTTATTGGATAGGAAAGAGAGAAATTGAGAGAGGAGGGGGAGATAGAGAGTGAAGAGAGAAAGAGAGACACCTACAGACCTGCTTCCAGTGGGGAGCAGAGGCTAGAACCTGGATCCTCAGGCAGGTCCTTGTGCTTCATACTATGAGCTTAACCAGGTGTTCCACCACCCAGCCCTGCAACTTTTCTCATATTTGTGAAGCCTAACGACTTGTCTACCTGGTGCACTTTGGCTTTCCTGGTTCCTGAACTTTCCCACTCTTGCTCTCCCTTTCCCAAGGTGAGTCTAGTCAAGCTATCAATCTCCCCAAAGTGAAGAAAAATGGGAGGAAAAATTACTATACACACCTCCCGGGGATGTGAGTGGGAAAATTAATGTCTACATGGGGAGGGCAGACTTGTGTAAATGGGACAGGCGTGCTTAGCACAGCTGAGAACACTGACTATCTGGAGTGAGCATTCTGCTACTCGGGTTCACATCTGGCTGGACAGAGAGTGACAGTGCAGAACAAGGCCTTGGCTCAGGCCCTCTGTGCTGGACACA
This sequence comes from Erinaceus europaeus, assembly GCF_950295315.1. Classification (NCBI taxonomy): domain Eukaryota; kingdom Metazoa; phylum Chordata; class Mammalia; order Eulipotyphla; family Erinaceidae; genus Erinaceus; species Erinaceus europaeus. The sequence continues at coordinate 8,133 of NW_026647935.1, forward strand.
AGTGAGTGAGTCACATATGTGTTCATGGAGTGTTACTGAGAACTGACAGCTTTGCCTGGATGTCAGCTGCTATAGTTCTTTAAATGTCAGGACACCCTTGCAAAGAAACATAGTGCTTCCCTGGTATCTCCCTACTTCCTCCACTCCTCCCCCCATCCCCAGAGTGCAAGGAACTCCCATTTATTTTCCCAGGTCATCAACAGGGCTGAGGAAGAGAAACCCTGAGGAAAAATAATGACTTTCTTTTCCTTAGGGAGAACTGTCTAAATAGACTGCAACAACAAAAAAGAAGGAGCCAAAGTTAGGAGCAAAACCAAGTGCTTAGACCTTGCGTTTTTAAATATACTTATTTGTTTATTTTTCATGAGAGAGGTATGTGAGACACCAGAGCACTGCTCAACTGTGGCTTATGGTGGTGCTGGAGATTGATTGTACCTGGGATCTCAGAGCCTCAGGCATGAAAGAGTTTTGAATAACCATTATGTTGTCTTCCCAGCCCCTAGGCCTTGCTATCCTTGACCCAAAAATAATGACAGCCAACAATCATGTATTATACCCCAGGCACTAACTATCCAAACTCTGGGGACACTTTGTACAATGGGAGGTTCACACCAGCCCTACCAGGTGCTGCCAGTTTATGAATGAGGGCCTGAAGTTGAAGGGTGTTGTGACTACTTACCCCAGTTTCCCTGGGAGCAAGTCTGATTCCCAGGGCTGTGTCCTAGAACTTTGCAAAATTCATCCGCACACTCCTCATTCTGGAATAACCCTTCCAAGTTTGCTTTTGTCTGATGTCCTGAACAGATTCTCTTATTCCATCCTCCCTGCCTCCCTGCAGCTCCCAACACAAAGCAATCAACCACCACTGTCTAAGTTTTTGCTAGGTTTTCTTTTTTGTTGTTGTTGTTCCTTTCTTTTTCTTTTATTTATAAAATGGAAATATTGACAAGACCATAGGATAAGAGGGGTACAATTCCACACAATTCCCACCACCAGAACTCCGAATCCCATCCCTCCCTTGATAGCTTTCCTACTCTTTATCCTCTGGGAGCATGGACCCAGGATCATTCATTATGGGGTGCAGAAGGTGGAAAGCCTGGCTTCTGAGAAATTTTGAAGGAGAGGATAGGGAAGAAGTGAGAAGGAAAGAGTGGCCAGGTGGTGGCATACCCAGTTAAGTACACATGTTATAATGCGAAAGGACTGGGGTTTGAGCCCCTGGTCCCCACCTGCAGGGAGAAAGCTTTGTAAGTGGTAAAGCAGTGCTACAGGTGTCTTTCTTTCTCTCTCCCTATCACCCCCTTCCCTCTTGATATCTAGCTGTCTCTATCCAATAAATAAAGATAATTGTTTTAAAAAATTGGGGGCTGGGTGGTGGTGCACCTGGTTGAGCGCATACATTACAGTGAACAAGGACCCAGGTTCAAGCCCCCAGTCCTCACCTGCAAGGGGAAAGCTTCACAAGTGGTGAAGCTGTGATGCAGGTGTCTCTCTGTCTCTCTCCCTCTCTATCACCCCTTTCCCTCTCAATTTCTGGCTGTCTCTATCCAATAAAGATAATAAAAAAATGTTTTAAAAATTTTTTTTTAATTTAAGAGAGTGAGAGACACCCACAGTACCACTTCACTAGTGATGAAGTTTACCCCTACAGGTGGAGACCAGGAGTTTAAACCTGGTCCCTTGTGCATGATGTGTATTCTCCACCCAGTGCACCACCATTCTACCCCTAGGATTTCCTTTAAGTAACTTGTCAGGATCCTACCTCTTTCCCTGGTCTGTGTTTCTCTTACGTCCCTCCCAGTTGTATCTCTCTTGTGTTTCACAATTCCTGCTGTCTCCTTCTGCCCTGCTTTTGTTTCCTCTTTAGTCTGCATGCCTCTGTATTCACTACTCACTATGAAACAGTCTATCTTCTTTACTTTCCATCTTAAAAGCCAGAGGGAGAGGGAGAGAGGAGAGAGAGAGAAGGCAAATGCAAGTAGCATACCTCCAACACCCCACCCCCAGCCATAGCTGGCTAGCCAGATATTTGCTGCCAACATCAGCAAACAGCACTAAAAAAAGAATAAGGTCACCTTTGAAAGACCCTGAGAGAATGTGAGTGCAGTCAAACTGAGAATGCACTTAACTATTCTTGGATATCAGGACACGATTACCCAGCCCCCACCCACTGTTGTCAGTCGTCCTGGTTGTTGATATGACTGTCGTTTACTTCTCCCAGATGGATCCCTCCAGAGACCAGTCCAGTCAGGAGTCCCTACCCTTGTGGTAGGCTCCCTCCAACGCAGCCCCACCATGGTCGTGCGGCCTCAGCAGTTCCAGTTCCACCAGCCACAGGGCTTCCCTTCCTCACCTTCATCGGCAGTGGTGGACATGGGACCCAAACCCACCCCTACTGGAGAACCTGCCCTCACATACATCAGCAGAGCCAGTGACACCAGGATCCAATCGGCAGCCAGCTCCCTCATTATGGAAGGCAAGGAGATCCCCATCAAGAGTGAGCCTCTACCCAAACCACCAGCATCTGCCCCTCCATCGATCCTGGTGAAGCCAGAAAACTCAAGAAACAGCACTGAAAAGGTAGGAGTGGGTAACAGGCAGCTTTACTATTCAGACCTTCACTTTGTAGGAACCAGCTTCCAGGGAAGAATAAAAGTTGCAACCCCAAAAGAATTTTTTTTTCTTTTTGCCTCTAGGGTTATCACTGGGATTCGGTGCCTGCACCATGAATCCTCTGCTCCTGGCAACCTTTTTTATTTTTTTTCGTTTTTTATTGGATAAGACAGAGAGAAATTGAGAGAGGAGGGGGGAGATAGAGAGGGAAAGAGAAAGATAGACACCTGCAGACCTGCTTCACCATTTGTGAAAAGTACTCCTTGCAGGTGGGGAGCCAGATCCTTGCTTCATACTATGTGCACTTAACCAGGTGCACAACCACGTGGCCCCTTCAAAAGAATATTTTAAGTGACTTGCCAAGGCTCTACTGAGATAGACCGACCCTTTCAATTGTCAATATGACCTGTATAGCCAAGGTCAGCTCCATGAACTTCTTTCTATTTTAGGGTTCTCCCCACTAGAGGAAACACATATATATGGAAAGTCCTCAATAAAAGCCTTGAAACAGGAGGGTTGGTGACATGAAGAAAATTAAGTGGTGCTTTTTTTTTTTTTTACCCAATTCATTTTATCAGGGAAATACAGCTTATAGGAAAGTTGTTGATACACGAATACAATTTCTTTTTTTTAACGCTTTATTTTTATAGAGACAAAAACTGAGAGAATAGAAGGAGCTCAAGAAGGAGAGAGAGAGACATGCAGCACTGCTTCACTGATTGTAAAGTTTCTCCCCCTGCAGGCGGGAGCCAGGGGTTTGAACCCAGGTCCTTGTACATGATGACATGTATACGGAAACAGGTGGCCCACTGTCTGCAGAGACCCTGAGTACAATTTCTTAACTTCCCAAGGTAGTTGTCTGCAAACACTCCTACCACCAACCTATGTCTCTCTTCGCCATCATGTCATGGGTACCTGCCTCTTCTCTCCCCCTCAACTTTTGCTTTGCTCCATTATACCTTACCCAGTTTTGGTTTGTTTTGTTCTGTTTGCTTTACTTCTTAACTATCACCTGTAAGAGAGATCATCTAGCATACCTCCTTCTCATGATGTTCACTTTTAAGATGTTTATCTTAATGAAAGAGAGAAAAGACCAAAGCACTCCTCCAGTTTATGCTCAGGTTCTCAGTGGGATCAAATCTCATGGAAGAAAAATAAATCACTCTAAACAATACCAAAGAACACATTATCAGTCTGAAGATAAGGATTGACCAAAGCAGATACTTAAAGGCACTAGAAAAAAAGAGAGATGCTTGGACAACCAGAAGACTAGACTTCTCCATTGCTAATTGGCCCCCAGAAGGTTGTCATAATGGGACACAGGATTTAGTGTGCTTTTTTTTTGCCACCAGGGTCATCGCTGGGCTTCAATGCCTGTACATACCTACTGAATGATTTCTAGTGGCCTCTTTTTTTTTTTTCTTATTTAATAGGACAGATAGGAATTAGGGGGAAATAGAGATAGCGAGAGGGAGAGGCACACACACATACACATCTCTGCAGCTCTGCTTCATTGCTCATGAAGCTCCCTCTCTAAGTGGGGACCAGGGATTTGAACCCAGGTCCTTGTGTAAGGTCACATGTGAGCTCAACTAGGTGTGCTACTTCCCAATCCAACCAATCTTTCTTTCTTTCTATTTCTTCCTTTCTTTCTTTCTTTTTAATCTTAGTTTTCCAAGGAACACATGAAATCCTGATTCTCTGAATACAATCTTACAATTCATGGGAGAATTTACCAACTATATCCAGCAGCAGGCATCCAGTTTGCAAGCTCTGCTTGGAGGACTTAATAAGACTATACTGAAACTCTCTGAAGAGAAACATCAAAGGAGATCTCAAACAGGAGGCAGATCTTGAGATAAACCTTAATGATAGATAGGAGAGAAGGTGGTGGCACAGCGGGTTAAGCACGCGTGGTGTGAAGTGCAAGGACAGCCATACGATCCCGGTTCGAGCCCCTGGCTCTCCACCTGCAGGGGAGTCGCTTCATAGGCGGTGAAACAGGTTTGCAGGTGTCTATCTTTCTCTTCCCCTTTCTGTCTTCCCCTCCTCTCTCCATTCCTTTCTGTCCTATCTAACAACAACGACATCAATAACTACAACAACAATAAAAAGGGAGCAACAAAAAGGGAAAATAAATAAAATATTAAAATTTTTTAAAAAAAGAAAGAAAGAAAGGAGAGAAGGGAAGTGAGCTTCTTATACTTTCTGGAGGGAATCAAGCCCTCTTGTCTCAGAACCTTTTCTTCAAACCTCCCTGCTCCATTCCTCTTCAGCGATCCTCAGGTGGCTCTGTCCCTAGGAAGTCTTCCCTGCCTAGCTCCCTTCCAATTTCTGTTATTCATCTCTGGGACTGGGCAGTGGCACACATGTTGCCATGCTCAAAAATTTGGGTTCAAGTGCCTAGTCCCCACCTGCAGGGGAGAAAGCTCCACAAGTGATGAGGCAGTGCTGCAGGTATCTCTCTTTCTGTCTCCCCCTCTGGAAACTCATCTCCATTCTCTGACCATCTTACATCCTCCCCATCACAGCACTTGCTGCTCTATTGTCTGTTAGCAGTTTTGTTTACTTTCATGTTTGCAGCACCTACCAGGGTGCATGATGTGTAGTAGAGCATCATGACAGAGACAAAGATCTGTGGAACAAATACATAAGTGAGGCATTTTACGTTAAATGAGTAAAACATGAACCAAATCCCAGAGGGGGAAATAACTCATGTCTCCCTCCTCATCCACATCCCTCTCCTCTCCTTCCCCTTGCAGCAAGTCAAAACCGTGAGATTTCAGAATTACAGCCCTCCTCCCGCCAAGCACTACAACACCCATCCCACTTCTGGAAAGCCGGAACAGCCAGTCAGCCCAAAGGGGGCCCAGCCTGAAGCAGTTCCCATGGGCCCAGAGATGAACGTTCTATTTGCCCACCGAAGCGGCTGCCATTCCGGACAGCAGACAGATCTCCGGCGGAAGTCAACTTTGGGCAAAACCCCTGTGTCCACTGCCTCACCCGCACAGCTCGTGTTTCCCAGCAAATGAATCTACAGGTGGCTTTTCCTAGACTCTAAAGAGGTGAATTGCATTTAAATACAGTCTGCCTCCACTGCAGGTGTCCAGCCATTCTTTGGCTAGCGTGGGTCTTTGTCTACTGATTTTATCTCCAGGAAAGGAAACATAGGCAGGAGCCCCACCGTGGGTGGTAAGAAAGAATGGATGATGTTCCAGATGTAATGATTTGATTCACCAAGGCCACTACAGAAACCAAGAGGAAACTGTCCTGCCCACTTTCTTCCCCAGCATGGAACGTGGCCTCTTGTATCATGTTCTGTGTAGAATCTCTGTGGTGTCCGAGGAGATGCCATATATAGTTGTCAAAGTGATAAGAATGTTGGCGTTATCTCTTTGACCTCGTCACCATAGTCTCAAGTTTCTGCCATTTTCAGGGGGTCTTTATATTAACCCCACTAGTAGACACCAGTATTTTTCCTTCCCTAGAGCCATAACTCTTGCTACATAGAAAATATTTGATCTAAGACAATTCCAAGGACCTTCTAAAGCCTAAAGGAACCAGTTTCCTGAGTTTTCCCCAAAGGTTAGAGAAATAGTTGACTACCTAATATCAAAATATTATCATTTAAACTTCTTAATCTGTTTTTCCCCACATATAATCCTTATTGATATGTAAACAAATAGCATATATAGTGAGTGTGGTCCTGTTAGGTATTATGGACATTTCATTCATCCTGCCTCTATAGTCTGATTTTCCCCCGCCTCCCTCAAGAAAACACAGCATGCTTAAAACTAGCTTTGTTTTATTTTTTTTATTGTTTGTTTTAACCAGAGCACTGTTCAACTCTGACTTACAGCGGTGCTGCGAATTGTACCCAGGAACTTGGAGCTTCAGGCATAACCATTATACTATCTCTCCAACCCCCTAAAAACAACTTTTAAGGAGTCTGCATTTAGATATTGAGTTTGCATTGCACACTTTTTGTTTTCTCTTATTTCATCTTCTTTGGGGCAGACTTGTTTCACTAGGTTGCAAGATAAGGCAATTATGTCAGTGAGAAGATGTCAGTTCAAGGTGTTCCCCTTTTCCTAGAAAAAAGGCTGCTATAAAAAGAATTGGACAGGGCCAGAGAGAATATTCACTGGATTGAGTACATGTCTTACCATGTATACAACCTAGACTCAAACCTCAGCACCCCATGGCACCAAGGAAAGCTCCAATGCTGTGGTGTGTGTGTGTGTGTGTGTGTGTGTGTGTGTGTGTGTGTGTGTGTGTGTGTGTGTGTGTATCTGAATAGAAAATGTCCCATATCATGTGGACATGTGTACCAGTACTTGGATCCACAAAGGAGAGATAATAAAGGAGAGGGACGGAGGAAAGGAAAGAGGGAGCAAGGGAGGGAAAGAAAGAGGAAAGGGTCAAAGAAGGTTAAAAAGAAAAAGATAGAAGATAAAGAAAATGAAGATATTGAAGAGAGAGGTGAGGAGGGAGGGAGAGAGAAAGAGAGAGAGAGAGAGAGAGAGAAAGGAGATAAAGGATTAGAAAAAATATCGGGGAAGGGGCCAGGCCAGGCAGTGGTGCACCTGGTTAAACACACACAGTACAATGCACAAGGACTGGATTGAAGACCCTGGTCCCCATCTGCAGGGGAAAAGCTCCACAATTGGTAAAGCAGGGCTACAGGTATCTCTCTATCCCTCCATCTCTACCTCCTCCTCCCCCTTCCAACTTCTCTTTGTCTCTATCCAAAATAAAGAAAGAAAATATTTAGAAAGGAAGAGAGAGAGGGAGAGGGAGAGGGAGGGAGAGAGAGAGAAAGAGAGAGAGAGAAGAAATTATTAGAGAAGAAGATTAAACGAAAAGGACAGAGTCTGCAAAAATAAGTGACCCCATAGAGAAGGACTAAGCTAGTGGGACTGGCCACACAGAGCCTTGTAAACAAGGACGAGAGGGCATCCCAGAGGTCTGAGGTAATGCTGTAAGACAACCCATTTGTTCTCATTAAACTTAATTGTCGTGACTTAGCATTTATTGCATGCCCATCAATGTGGTCACTTTAATGCACAAATGCCATTTGCGACTAAGGCTAGGTGTCATTAAAAAGAGAGAAAAAGATCTAATTAGACATTTCTCCTGGACAGTTCTTGAAGATCCTAGGATTAAAAGCTTTTTTGAGGAAAAAAAAAAAAAAAAAAAAGCTTTTCTGTCAGACCCTCCCAACACAGTTGGAAAAACTAAATTGCCCATGGACTTTTTCAGGCCTAAACAAAAACGAAGCCATAGTCTTGCCAAGGAGCACTACATGGAACCATAGTAACAGGCCACCCGCTCTAGTGCTGCTATGAAAAACTGACCACATGTATGCTGGAGAATCAGCACACCCACATCAATTTCTGAATGTGATCATCCAGGTAGAGAAATAGGGAGGGGCCAGGCAGTGGCACACCCTGATAAGGAAACATTGTACTAAGCTCAAGGATCCAGGTTTGAGCTCTCCCCCCCACCCCCACTCCCCACCTGCAGGAGAGCTGCTTCACAAGTGGCGAAGTATATCTGCAGATGTCTCTTTCTCTCTCCCTATCTCCCCCACCTCTCTCAATTTCTCTCTGTCCTATCCAATAAAATGGGGGGGGGGGTGGAAATGGTTGTCAGGAGCAGTGAATTTGTAGTGAGAGCACCTAGCCCCAGTGATAACCCTGGAGGCAAAGAGAGAAAGAGAGAAAAATAAAAACCAGATAAGGAAATCAGTGCATGATTTCTCAAAATATGAATGCCTATACCTTTTCGTTACCCAGAAAAAAAAAACACCATCACTCTTGATAAGTTTATCAATCTACTTTGCCACCCCCAGAAAGGCAGTTACAATGATGATGTGACCAACCAACCAAATCTGCAGCCTATCCCTCAGCAGCAGGGGAGCTGATGAGCAGGTTGTGTGGGAGTCATGGGAACACAACCCATGCTTTCCAAATGAACCACAAGATTCTGCCCAATGCTCACTGTTGCCGTGAGATAACCTCTCTGAGAAATATAAGCAGCTCCAAAGCTTTGCCACCCACTTTCTTCACCCATGTGCAGCAGCAAACTCCCTTCTTCCCAAGCCAAACTCCATCTCTATGGAATAATTTTAGGAGGCTATGAAACGGGAGCTATTTCCAAGGAAACACTGAGGCTTCTAATCATTTGCACTGCCAATCTTTCAGATGTCTGTGATGTGTGGGGGATAGCTACATTCTCTCCTGTAATTTCCACCACAGCTATGTAAGACAGATAGAATTGTCCCCATTGAAGAGTTGAGGAAACAGAGGGATTTTTGTTTGTTTGTGTTTGTTTGTTTGTTTGTCTCCAGGGTTATTGCTGAGACTCAGTGCCTATACCACAAATCCACTGCTCCTGGTGCTTTTTTTCCCCACTGTTGTTGTATTTGTTGCTGTTATTGTTGTTGCTGCTGCTGTTGTTGTACAGGACACAGAGAAATTAAGAGAGGAGGAAGACAGGGAGAGAGAAACATAGTCGCCTGCAGACCTGCTTCATCACTTACCTGCAGGTGGGGAGCCAGGGGATCGAACTGAAATCCTTGCACTGGTCCTTGCATTTCACACTAAGTATGCTTAACCCAGTGCACCACCACCCAGCCCCCTGAAATAGAGATCTTAAGGGTAACCACAAGTTACCTGATGTAGGATAAATTTGCTCAATGCCCATAGCCAGAGATCAAACTATGTGGTGCCAGAGCCCAATTTGAGACTATGTTGTATGAACCAAGATTTTGAACCAATCAAGAATCCTTAATTTTAAAAGGCCGACTTCAGACTGACTGCAGGGAGGAAGCACAGAACAATGATTACAAATCGAGACTTTGTATCACACAGACTGAGTTCAAGTCCTCATGCTGCTTGTTCATCATAGGGTGTTGGGCAAGACACGTAATTCTGAACCTTGTTTGATTTTTCTAATATTTGTTTACTTATTTGATAGAACAGAGATCAATTGAGAGAGGATAGGGAAACTGAGAAGGAGAGAGAGGACGTGAGGGCTATCTGTCTGCGACATCTGTCTCCCCATTGATCGCCAGGGTTGATTTGGCTGATCTGGCTGGCTAGGCGGGTGTCCCCTCCCTCCCTCACAACTTCATGTACATTCTTCCCAAAGCTGTGTGCTTGGTTGAAGAGGCCCACCTTCCCCAAACAGAGAAGGGAAAGAGAAAGAGAGGCACCTGCAGCACTGTTACACTATTTGCGAAGCCTCCCCTGCAAGTGGGAGCTGGGGGATTTGAACCCCGTTACTTGGGTGTGGTGATGTATGCATTCAGTGTGGTGTCCCACTGCCTACCCTTTTGTTTAATTTTTTAAATTTATTTGTAAAATAAAAGATATTGAGAAGACTATAGGATAAAAGGTGTATTGTTTAATTTTTTTAAATGTTATACCAGGGAGCAAAACCAGACAATTGTTCCACTCTTTTGTTAGTATCCATGGCCTTCCCATGGGACACCAAGGCTAAAACCCAGGGCCTTCTACACATAAAGCATGAGAATGGCACCTATGAAGTACTTTTTTTAAAAGATTTTATTTATTTATTAATGAGAAAGATAGAAGGAGAGAGAAAGAACCAGACATCACGCTGGCACATGTGCGGCCAGGGATCAAACCCAGGACCTCATGCTTGAGAGTCCAAAGCCCTGTCACTGCTCCACCTCTCGGACCACTGAAGTACCTTTTTGATACACACAGAATATGAAAGATTAAATCCTCCTCTCTCGTGTTGGATGGAAGAACTGACATTTGCCTCTGACTTTCAGCAGGACTGTGGCCACACTGGTTACTGGTATACTGAAACAGGCCCATAATGATAGGCAAGTAGTGAAATCTTCTTCCTCCTGCAACTTCCTCCAGGACTCCCCACAGTTTACCGTATCTAGCAGCTACCAGCAACAAAACACTTCTTCATTCTAATTAATTATGAACCAGTACTTCTAATCATGTCTGTTTTTAATACTTTGTTTTATTTTAATGAGTAAGAGATACCAAGGGAAACACACACACACAGAGAAAGAGAGAGAGGGAGAGAGAGAGAGAGAGAGATGAGCACTACTCAGCTCTAGTTTATGGTGGTGCTGGGGATGGAACTGGGACCTTGGGACCTCAGATAGCACCATTATGCTGTCTCCGCAGCCACCACCACCTCCTCCTTCTCCTCTTCCTCCTCCTTCTTTTAATTAAAGGCATACATCCCTCCTATCCTGCATTTTTGTTTGTGTGTGTGTGTATGTGTGTGTGTGTTGTTTTGTTTTAGTGATTTAATAATGACTGACAAGATTGTGGGATACAAAGTACAATTCTGTACAGTTCCCATCACCAGAGTTCCGTATCCTATCCTCTCCATTGGAAGGTTCCCTATTCTTTATCCCTCTGGGAGTATGGACCAAAATTCTTTATGGATTGCAGAAGGTGGAAGGTCTGGCTTCTGTGATTGCTTCTCCACTGGATATGGGTATTGACAGGTCGATCCATACCCCTAGCCTGTTTCTGTCTTTCCCTAGTTGGGTAGGGCTCTGGGGAGGTGAGGTTTCAGGACACTTCTAATCATTTCTACCAACAGTCTTTCAACCCTTCACATTGTGCTGGGAGCTGCCAGATAGCTTGCTAACTAAACGCCCTGACCATTAATTAATCTGTTGTTCACAGTAAGGCTCAGAGAGGTCACTCAAAGTCTGAGAGTGCTGCTTTCTGTTCCAGCATTCTTCCCGCCCTCCTCCTGGCCACTTGTCAAGCCCTTGACATTCACCTTCCTCAGGCCCTTAGCTTAGGAAAGGAGCAGACTGAGAATGGTGGGCTGTCTCATGCTAGCTAGTCCACCTTGTTCAGCTGACACTTTCACAAATATCAGCAATGCCCTTTAGCTTCCTGGCTCCTCTGCATCCATTTGGCAGGTAGGAGAATCATTTGTTTCAGTAAAATGAGCAGGCATCCATCCTCCTCCTCTCCCCTTGTCTGCACAGGCAGCCCACTGCCCCGGGACTCCCCCCAGGAAAGCCAGCAGCTGTTACAGGCAGAACAGCAAAGTTCTATGAGTCTCTCCAGATGGAAGCAACTGCTTAGCAAGCTGGACCACAGGGACCGCAGCTGCTGCCACTGATGTTTCTCTTGTTTATGTCTTGAGAGTAAAGACCCCAGTTCTCCCTTAGGCTCAGAGTACTTCCTGCCACCACTCAGGTGACCATGAAAGGCAGTCACTTAGAGAATGCATTTGGCAGGCAGGCGGGACCAAAGCAGAAGAGCCGACTCCAAAGATCCTTGCAGTAGGTCAGTGTCACTGAGAATAAATTGTGCAAGGACATTTTGCTTGAAATAGAGCAATGTTAAATGATCAAGCCATCTGTTTGCCAGGCCATCGTTTTGTGTCCTAGACCAAAGCAAAAACAAAATGTTCCCAGGAAGCCCTTCTGCCCACTGACCTTTGATGACTAGAATGTAGCAGAGGAGAAAGCAAAGCTGGGGGGTGGGGGTGGGGAAGCGGTGTTGCAGAGTCATCTACCCATCAATTCATCTATTCATTCATTCATTTTACAGCAGTACTTCTCTGCCTCCCACTGTGAATAAAGCTCTGAGGCAAAAGGGGGATACATTTTTTTTCTAGTTTAGGGACTCCTTTCTGCTGTCTTCGCTCAGATCAATATATAATTATACTAAGATAATAAAAATCACAAAACAAATAGCCATAAACCCACTAACCCACTAATTTTTTTTTGGTCATCACTAGGACTTTACTGCTCCAGGCTGACTTTTGTGTCTATCTCTACAGAAACAGAGAGACAAGGGAAAAGACACCACAACACTGGAGTTTGTTCTTGTATACGGGGAGGAGGGATGGGCATGGCCTCAAGCCTGGATCGTGTGCATGATAAAGCAACACACTGTCTAGTGAGGTAGCCTGCGAGGTGGCACAGCAGGTACAGAGTCACGATCCTGTGGTTTCTCACTAGCTGTAAATATATATATCAATGCTAGGTGGTAGTTCACTCAGTATAGCACACACGTTACTCTGTGCAATGAATGACCTGGGTTCAAATCCCCAGTCCCCATCTGCAGAGGGGAAACTTCACTTAGAATAGAGCAGTACTCCAGGCTCTTCTCCCCTCTCTCTCCCCAGCCTGTCTCTGTCCTTCTCTTCCTCTCTCCCTCCCTCTCTCTCTATTTCTCTCTGCCTCTTACCCTCTAGCAAAAAGAAAGAAAATAAGGAATTGGCCACTGGGAATGGTGGGGCTATATAGGCACCAATCCTCAGCCATAGCCCTGGTGGCAAAAAAAAAATAATAATTAAAAAGTAATCAGTACTTTTGAGACCTGCATTTCTCTCTTTCCCTTTTACCCAGCCCCTCACAACCATTGTGCTGACCTCAATGTTTATCATTCCCTTGTCAGCTTCCCACACATGTATCATCTGAAATGTTCAGTGCTGCTCACAGAGGTGTTCAGTAAACACTAGTCAAAGCAAATATCACAACCTGAAGCCAGAGATACCCTTCCTGGATATTTGAGTTCCCATCTGGCTTCTGGCTTCTGGCTTCTGTCATTGGGATTATATGCCTCAGATTTATTGCTGGGAATTGAAATTTCAGTGTATCGGAACATCTGGTTTCAAAAGGCTGCGGTTCAGAGAGAATTTTAGAGAAGTCTTCCAAGTATAGCTGTTTGGGGGAGTCTTGTTCCTCCTGATTTGGGCAACACAGGTTATGGCTGTGCCCAAATTATCCGAACAAAGAGTTTTCTGGGCAAAAGAGTCTAGGCTTGGCAGGGTCCCTCTGGGTAACCAGCTGCAAAAACCAGAGACAGCTCCTAGAATCTGGAGCTAAAACACATTTCATTGCTGGTGCTGCTTACTGCTCACTGACAAATTCTCACAAGAGCCTTGTGAAATATACAGGGGAAATGTATTTCTTCCCCAGATTACAGACGAGAAAACAGAGATTCAGGATGTTTCAGTGTCTTGCTTTGGATAACATAACTAGTTTGATATGGAAGGGAGATTTAAAAAGAAAAAAATTATGTGTCTCTAACTCTTTATCCAGCAAAAAAAAAAAAATTGCTAAGTGCCGACTATGTATCAAGCACTTTACATGCATTTTGTGACTCCTACTCAATCCCGCGAGAAGAGGTGCAGCTGTTATTCCTTTTTAGAGAGTAGAATTGTGTCCCAGAGCTCAATAACCTGTCCTGGACAGTGAACAATAGAATCCCAAGGCCTAGGCCGTCATCCTAACATACCACAGCCCTATTTTGCAGAGGTAGTTGTAACCGCAGATAGCGTAGTTGAGGTTAGAGAGGCAATACATAGGGCCAGGTGTCCTAGCACACCTGGTTAAGTGCACATGGTACTGAGCACAAGGACCAGAGTTCAAGTTCCCACTCCCCACATGTAGCAGTGACACTTCACAAGTGGTGAAGCAAGTCTGCTGGTGTCTACCTTTCTCTCTCCCTCTCTACCTTCCCATCCCCTCTCAATTTCTCTCTGTCTTATCAAATAAAAGTAAAAAAATAAATTAATTAATAAATAAATGGCCACCTGGAGCAGTGGATTCATAGTGCTAGCACTGAACCTCAGCAATAACCCTGGAGGCAGAGGGAGAGAGAGAGAGAGAGAGAGTGAGAGAGAGAGAGAGAGAACACACACAGTAGTTGCAAATAAGGTCATGAAAACAAGGATGAAGACACAGGGATGGGTGGCTCAACTCAGAGGATCAAGCCCTCCAAGAGCAAAACTTGGCTTTTTTTTGTTCAAGGAGTAGGGGTAGGATGAAGCTAAGAAAATCCCATACCCAGCTTCACCCCTGCTTCAAGGGTAGCCAGATACAGCCCAGCCACTTGAAAAAGAACTGAAGTCCAAAAGTCTGGCTCTGGATCATTGATGTCAAAACACGGTGGTCATTTCGCATTCCCTAGATCTCTTTTGGTGAGTTTATTTCTGGTTGTGCCTGTCCTCATTCCAAATGATGAAGAACAGAGCCCACAGAAGCAGAGGGGATAACATTTCCAAAATGACCCCACATACACTTTCATCTTCTCTGTGGGAACAAGAGGGCGTAGAAGGCTGACATCTTCCAGTGTTCTGTGCTGGTATTTATCCAGGGTTCAAGGCAGTTGCTTTGGGGAAAAGAGAAATGCACCCACAGATGTAAGCTAATTATGCAAATAGGGTCACTGCTGGGTGGACAGGAGCTGCCTCATGGCAGGGACTAAAAGAATGCCAGACAAGACCCAGGGAGGAAGGTAAAAAGCATTTGCAATGCTTTTTCATGTACCCCCCAGTTAATGTTGTTAGGACCAGCATTGGCTTTGGCTAACTGGCTTGATGAAGGCCATTTGCCATGTCAGAGTCTGACTGCTATAGGTCACACGTGTCCTGGAGGTCAGAGCCACCCTACTGCCCTTCCTTTGAAAACAAAGACCTCCTGTACAGTCCTAGAAGACTGTGAGTACCATCTATATAATCAGGAGACCCTCCAATAAGCAGAAAAAAATCTGAGATCTAAACAAATCACTACAAATGTGCCTGGAGGACTAAAGAGCCCAAACAAGTGTCACCTTTAAAGGGACATACTCAGATTCCTCCCCTCTCCACACAGAGGTGTTTTACATTTCTGACAAGGAGCGAGCTGGAGAACAGCTTTGTATGAAGAGGACATGTCATTCACAGGCCAACAGACAGAGAAGTCAGACATGAGTGGTGACACTGTTGGGGGGGAGACTAAATTTAGACATCAGAACTGTGTTCCCAAATATTCTGTTCATTAACTGAATTCTTCCGTAAGCTGAAGTTGTTTCTGAGGGTCTACAAATTGGAGAACTTGGGCCTTCTCCATTATGGAGACCTGGTCTCTCTCTGATGGAATATACGGTGCCTGCATGACACCACTGTCCTTAGTAGCCATTGTTATTTTTCCCTTCCTTTTCTCTATTTGATAGGAAAGAGAGGAATCAAGAGGGATGACAGAAGGGGGAGAGAGAAAGAAAGACGCCTGCAGCCCTGCTTCATTACTTGTGAAGCTTCCCACCTGCAGGTGGGGAGTAGAGTCTCAAACTCACGTCCTTGTGCATTGTAACATGCTTGCTCAGTTGGGAGTGCCACTGTCCAATCTCCTGAGAGACTACATTTTAAAGCATCAGCTAATGGGTCCTTGGGGGTGGGGGAACTCAACCAGCAATGTTCTCAGTTGACTAGAACATTATAACATGTGGAGAAGCAGTGGAATAGCTTGGTTGATAGGGTTTGGGTACCAGGTCATTTTGGGGTCTGTACAGATTTTGCCACTTACTAGCTTTCTTTGCTTTGACACATGACTGAAGAAACTTGCAACACTTCCTAGACCTCAGTTTTCTCATATGGAAAGGGACGATCGAACCTCTACTTCACAGGGTTCTTGCTTGGTTTAAATGAGATCACACATGTGCAGCTCAGGTCATGTCATTAGCACATTGAAATACTCCATAAATGGCAGGTCTACAAGTAAGTGGATGTGGAGTAGTTCAAAGATAATGTAAAGGTATATTGTGCCAGGCTCTGTCATATAAATGGAATCGAGGGGGATAATAATAAGAAAGTGTGTCAGTTGTTGGAACAGCTTCAGTGAGGACAGATTCTAGAAGATGTTAGAATGGAGCAATATTGTTAAGAAAGAAAGAAAGCACTTGGACTCTGCTCAAACCCATCCACCCTACCCCCACTACTTCTAAACTGTCTGAGCTTAGACCATTTTTAAAATCATCTTATGGAGGTTAATGGTTTACAGTACAGTAGTTAATACATGGGTGAAATCTCTTATCTCAGATGTGAGGGCAATCTGGCTGCGATGTCTGTCACTCCATTGATCGCCGGGGTTGATTCAGCTGATCTGGCTGGCTAGGCGGGTATCCCCTTCCTTCCTCACCACTCCATATGCCTTCCCCAAGTAGAGATAGACAGTCTTCAATCAAGGGTACACAATTAGCTGCACTCCTCTGTTAGAACCTCCAAACAAGCTCTCAGGGTCCAATTTCTTATCTCCCTGTGATAGGTGTCCACAGAATACTCTCACCTCCAACTTAGGTCTTTTCCCCCTATCGTGCACTAGGGTCCCAGTGTCCTACTCCTTTCCCCTTCTTCAGAATCCTTTGTTATTTGGTACAAGACATATCACCCAGCCCAAACTTCACTGTATGTTCTCCCTCTCTGTTCATATTTCTTAAGTTTCACCTGTAAGTGAAATCATTGAGTATTTTATTGGTCCTCTTTTGGGTTATCTCACTTAACATGATTGTTTCAAGTTTCATCCAAGCTGAGGCAAAGGAAATGCCTTTGTCATTTTAACAGCTGAGTTGTATTTCATTATGTATATATAACACAACTTTCTTAGTCCTTAGTCCATCTGTCCTTGGGCCTCTGGGTTGCTTCCAAGTTTAAGCTATTATGGCTTGTGCTGCTGTGAACATAGATGTACATAGGTCTCTTTAGATAGGTGTTTTTGTTTCCTTTTGATAAATATGCAAAAAATAAATTTCTGTGTCATAAGGTAGATTAATTTCTAGTGTTCTGAGAAATCTCCAGACTGGTTTCTACCAGAGTTGGATCAGTTTACATTCCCATCAGTAGTAGAGAAGGATTCCTCTTCACCTGCATTCTCACCAACACTTGTTTCTGTCTTTTCTTCACTTGTTTTCTTTCTTTTCATTGTTGTCATATGCATTTCTCTGATAATTAGTGACTTTGGGAATTTTTTCCTATGTCAAGTTTTGATCATGTTAATGAACTTCCCTGAATTTTTCTTTTCATATCTGAAGAATGGACACTGTAACAGGTGCTCCACGTGGGATTTTGGAGAGAAGGGCAAGTTAGGTGCCAATGCAGAAGGGACTCTAGAGGTGGTAGCTATTGGGAGAGTTTGCAGATGTTACAAGGGCCTGAAAGCAGGTAAATAGCTCACCCTTTGGAGGGTTCAAGGGCCCAAACAGCCAGGAGTGTCAGATTCAAATTCAGGTTTGGTGTGTCCTCCCTGTGTCAGTGAGTCTCTCCAAACTCTTCTTCCCTGGTTTGTAAATATAGGTTCTAAGTGTATTTTCCTGGGATGGCCTGGTGGAGATTCGAGGAGATAATATATAAGGAGTCACAAGCACAGTGTCCAGCACATAGAAAAGGCTCTGAGGCTAGTAAAATAGCTCACCTGGATATTATACCTGCTTTATTATGCACACAACCCACATTTGAGGATGGTCCCCACCACACTAGAGAAAGCATCTGTGCTATGGTGTCTACCCTTTTATATGTATACCTCTCTCCCTCATAGAAAGTCAGCCTAAAACAATGAAGCCCCAGCACTCAGAGAAAGAGAGGAGGGGGTGGTGATGCACCACATTGAGCACACATTAAACCCAGGTTTAAGCCCCTGATCCACCCCTTCCCTCTCACTGTCTCTCTATCCTATCAAATAAAGTAGAAAGAAAGAAAGAAAGAAAGAAAGAAAGAAAGAAAGAAAGAAAGAAAGAAAGAAAGAGAAAAAAAAAGGAAACAATGGCTATGGAAAGTGGTAGATCTGCAGTGCTGGCACTGAGCCCCAGAGCTAACCTTGGTGGCAATAAGAGGGAAAAAAGGGCAAGTAGGGAGTAATGTTAGTTATCATCATTCATTTGCGCTTATTTTTTCATTTAAACTTCACCGAAGTTCCATAAGTTGAGTTACATTGTCCCCTGTTTGTAGACCAAACAACTGAGGCTCAAAGGCTAAATCTTTCCCTTGAGGTCACAGTAAGGTGACAGTGGGGTTGAGTTTCTCTATATAGAGGACTAGAAATCTTAGCCTTTTTTCTCTCATTACCCCTCACATAAAATGGTAAATGATGGGAGTCGTGGCTGTAGCACAGCGGGTTAAGCGCAGGTGGCGCAAAGCACAAGGATCGGCATAAGGATCCCGGTTTGAACCCCGGCTCCCCACCTGCAAGGGAGTCCCTTCACAGGCGGTGAAGCACATCTGCAGGTGTCTATCTTTCTCTCCTCCTCTCTGTCTTCCCCTCCTCTCTCCATTTCTCTCTGTCCTATACAACAACAATAATAACTACAACAATAAAACAACAAGGGCAACAAAAGGGAATAAATAAATAAAATAAATATTAAAAAAAAAGAAAAAAAAGAAAGAAAAAAATGGTAAATGATGCAGGTTGGGGCAATATGATAATTGTTCAGGTTTATTTGGTTTCGGGGTTTTTTTTTTACAAGAGAGAGGCCAGAACACTGTACAGTTCCGGCATTCACACTACAGGGGATCAAACCCATAGCCTCGTGTATGAAAGTCCTGCACTGTACCCACTGACCCACCTCCCCAGCAGTGGTGACTTTTTTACACTGAGTCAGGGCCTTATACGTGGGTAACTCCACACAGGTCAGCTTTTTCATTCCTCTTATGTCAGAGAGTGGGGGAGACACTGGAACCTTCCCTGGTGCTTTGGCACTCCCACCTGGTGGCAGGATTCAGACCTGGGCCACCTGTATGGCATAACAGATACCCTACCCAGTGAGCTCTCTTCTGGCCCCAACAATCATTTCTGAATAACCCTTGCCTGTCCTTTCTCCTGTAGCTGCCCCCACCACCTCGCCACTTCTTGTGTTGATGGGTGACAACTTCGGCTTGTCTGTGACCCTGAATGCACCCTGAGAGAGCAGCGAGCTGTCCCTCTGGGGACTCACAGCTTCCCAAGGCTGACAAGGTCTATGCAATGTCCATTCTGATTTATAATTAGGTCTGACATAGACATGCTTCCAGCTGGCTGGTGATTTTGATAACAATCTCTCCTTCTTGGTGCCAATTAACAGAAATTAAATGTCCCTGGCACACTCTGTGATTCAGAAAATGCATGTGCTGATGAGTTCAATCCCTGCTGGACACGCCATCCTGAACAAGGGGCTCTGGGCCAGCATTATGACTCTCACTCCACTTCCATTTAAAGTCACAGAATGTTTCTCCCTCAGTAGAAACCAATGTCACCTCCATCGCTCCTGCATTCATTGTCCTTCAGCCAATATTGATTGAGTATCTACTGCATGCCAGGTCCCATTCCATGTTGGGGATCCAGCAGCAAACAATGCAAGTGCCTTTGCTGGGGAGAGTTGACAGTAAACAAGGGCAGGGGACTGTGTCCACACAGCAGGTATCATAAAGAAGACAAGTGACAGGACACAGAATGGCCCCAGGGGGTGTGTGTACACTGCCTCCAGTGGGGTGGCCAGGAAAGATTTCTCCAAGGAGGTAACATTTAAACTGAAGTTTAAGGACGAAGAAAAAAGTCAGATATGCCTTGTGGCAAGAGGTGGAACAGCATGGGGAGGGGGGAGCATGTCCAGGAAGTGCCTTCATTCAATGTGTACTTCTTATCCTATGGTAAATATGTGATGAATGAACAAGGGAAAAATAGATAAATCTTTTTTTTTTTGTTTTTTTCCCACCATGAAAAACCTCTATAGGAAGATCCTTATAAGAGATGCCACAAGCACAGAGACAGGCTACCTTCTTTTCCAGCCCCGTGCCCCATTCTCTGAACATGGTGAACTCCCAAAGGACTAACTTTTCAGGTCTGTGGGTACTTGGGAAGTCCTCTTCCACTGAGATTGGCTGGCCCTCACAGCTCTTTTTTTTAATGAAAAATATAAAGGGCTGGGTGATGGCACACCCAGATAAGCAAACATATCACCATGCTCAAGGATCTGGGTTTGAGCCCCCACTCCCCACCAGCAGGGAGGACGCTTCATGAGCTGTGAAGCAGGTCTGCAGGTATCTATCTTTCTCCCTCTCCATCTCCCCTTCCCTTGCAATTTCTCTCTATCTTGTCCAATAAAAATATAGTAGAAAAAAGAAGAAAAATATCTGTCAGGAGAGGTGTATTAGTAGTGTTGGCACTGAGCCCCTGTGATAACCCTGGTGGCATAAAAAACCAAACCACAGCCCTGCTCATCTCTGGCTTATGGTAATGCCAGGAATTGATCCTGAGACCTCAGAGCCTCAGGCATGAAAGTCTTCCTGAATAACCATTATGCTGTCTCCCTAACCCTCTATCAGCTTTTTAAAGCAATGCTCATGCAAAAAGCAATCTGTCACTTTTTTTTTTAAGCAGTCAGAACAGTCCTTTGGAATTGCGTCGACAAAGCATGAAATGTCATATCCTTTGTTATCATTAGGATAGATTTATTGAATTTCCACACCCACTTTCTTTTTCAGAAAATGCTTATTAGTTGTGAGTCGCTCTCCCACCCTGCCTCTCTTCCCCTCCCCGTCCTTCTCTGACACAGCAATTAAGAGTCCAGAATATAGCATTGGGGTACCTGAGCTGAATCTCAAGCGTGACTCACTCTAGGACTTTGGGCAGGTCACTTCACCTCTAAGTCTCAATTTCTTAATTTTCTTCTGTAAGATAGAATTAAGGTCATCTCCCAATAACCATATGCAGTAAGTACTGAGCTATGATTATCCTCATTTTGTATACTAGGTTGTAAGGAGGTTTTGTTTGTTTGTTTGTTTGTTTGTTTTTGCCTCTAGGGTTATCTCAGGCTCAGTACCTGCATCCACAAATCCACTGCTCCTGGAGGCCATTTTTCTCTTTTTGTTGCCTTTGATGTTGTTGTTATTGTTGCCATTGCTGTTGTTGTTGTTGGATAGGACAGAGAAATCGAGAAAGGAAAGGAAGACAGAGAGGGGAAGAGAAAGATAGACAACTCCAGACCTGCTTCACCACCTGTGAAGTGACCCCTCTGTAGGTGGGAAGCTGGGCGCTTGAACTGAGGTCCTTGAGCTGGTTCTTCTGCTTCATGCCATGTGTGCTTAACCTGCTGTGCTACCGCCTGGCTCCCAGGTTGTGAGATTTTAAGAGCTCATTTTAGACTGAGACTTGGGTTTTGAAGGCAAAAGAAATGTGTAATGAGTGTGACATTGAGTCAGTTTTTGTTGTTGTTTTAG